>NC_067417.1:46168164-46323164 GCF_009764475.1 Pristis pectinata
GGTGTTACCAGGACTGGAGGGCTTGAGTTATCAGGAGAGACTGGATGGGCTGGACATTTTTCCCCTGGAGTGTAGGAAGCTGAGGGGTGACATTACAGAGGTTTATAAAATCATGAGGGGTGTAGATAAGGGGGATGGTCGCAGTCTTTTCCCCAGGGTAGGGGAGTTTAGAACAAGAGGGCATGGGTTTAAGGTGAGAGGGGAAAGATTTAAAGGGAGCTGAGGGGAAACTTTTCAGACAGAGGGTGGTAGTGTATGGGACGACTGCCAGAGAAAGCTATAGAGGTGGGTACAATTACAATGTTTAAAAAATATTTGAACAGGTACATGGATAGGAAAGGTTTAGAGGGATATGGGCCAAATGCAGGGAAATGGGACTAGCTCGGGCAGACATCTTGGCCGGCATGGATGAGTTGGGCCAAAGAGCCTGTTTTCCCCACTGTATAACTCTATGACTCCATGACCTGATATGTGGGCTGACGCCTGATATGTTGGGGGCTGTTGAAGCATTCTGCAGAGGGCAAAGTCCCTGTGAATACCGTCCCCCCCCTCCCATTCCCAACCCCCTACACCTTGCATTGTCCCATCTGGACAACAGATTCCCAACCCAGAAGAAGTCTCCTGTATGTTTGACTTCATGTGGAACCAGGAAATGGTACAGAACAAACAGGCCACTCAGTCTATCAAACCTGTGCTAGTTCTTTGATGAAACCATCCAATCAGTGCTCTCTTCCTGTTATCCTGATCATTTTGCCTTTCGACGATCTAGTATTCCACCTCGCTTTCAGTCAATTCCTGCCAGGTCGCACCAGCTTGCTGATTAAACAAAGGCCTCATCTTGCCTCTGATTGCATTCCCAGTTACTGGAATGGTCCAGGGCAGTCCCCTACCCTGCATGTCCAGGGCTGGTATCAAGCCATATGAAGCAAAGATCTCAGGCTCATCTCTGGTCTCTGCTAATTACCCCTCAAACTGTGCTTCCTCTTTACTTTGTCCACACCGCTTGTATTCTTGAACATTAAATCTTCCTGTCAAGCTTCACCACTCAGAGAAACATCCCCAGCCACTAAAGAGTATAGTTAAGCAGCATCACCCCCAACACTTTCCTGGGAGCAGCCTGGTCAATCAGTGCTCTCGAATGCCATGTGCCGGAGTTGGTCTTTCTATCTTTAAAGGAGCATTAGTGGCTCAGCAGTTAGTGCTGCTGCCTCACAGCTCCAGCGACTCGGGGTTCGATCCTGACTCGCTGGCTCCGCGTGGGCCTCACCTGTGATGGATATTCACTGACCAGGCCCAGGATACTCATTGCTAACCTCTGCCTTTTAGCACAGCAGAAGAAACTCAAGATGCTTAACATTAAAAAGTTTAAATTTTTAACTCGTACTCTTTGCCCATCCTCTCGACCTGATTCAGAGAAACAATATTGTCCATGTTAACCTAACTAAGACGGTGACCTAATCAGGAGAAACACTATTGTGTATGTTAATCTCATCAAGTTACTCTATCCACTTGACCTGATCAATGCAGCTACGAAACCTCACTTGCAGCTGAGGTTGTTACTAGATGACTGGTAAGAAAACAAAATAAATATTAGAAGGCAGAAAGAGTGGTTAGGAGTTACAGAGAGGAAGACATAGACCCACTCCTCAACCTCGGCCCAAAGAGGATGTCTCTTCAGAGCCTGCTTTCTGTGACGGATGACTTGTTCGATTCATTGGTATCTTTTCTAGTTTGTAAGAATTGTACTTGTGCTTTGGAACCCCTTTGTAGAAATATAATCTCTGTTAGAATTTACTCCTCAGAATAAAATCTGCTTGATTTAAAATAATACAACTGTGGTTAATTGTCTGGAAGGATCTCCTCCTTGGTTAGGATGGGAGACCCACCACTTGAAATAGTGATTATTGACAGCTAAACCCCTTCTAAAAGATACTAAAGTAGTTTAGTGAATTAGTGTTTGAAATATAGTTTGATATGGTATAACCTCCTTAACTGAGGGTATTTGTAGAAATGTAGAACTGAAAAGACTTAAGGTCTTGAGTTAAGTTTAGGGCTCTGGAATGGGTACACTCAATATCATCACATCTCCTGGTGCTCTGGTTTCAAAGTCAAAGTTGAATTTATTGTCACATGCACACAGGTGCAATGAAAAACTTACTTGCAGCAGCATCACAGGCACAAGGCATCAGATAAGCAGCATTCACAAGAAAAATATAAATAAAACATGAATTATACACAAAGAACACAATTAGAACCAAAAAAAAACAAAGTCCATTTTGGTGCAAAGTAATCAAAGTGGTCATAGTGTTGCTACACTGAGGTAGTGACTAGGGTTGTGCAGGTTGGTTCAAGAACCGAGTGGTTGAAGGGAAGTAGCTGTTCCCGAACCTGGTGGTGTGGGACTTCAGGCTTCTGTAGCTCCTGCCCGATGGTAGCTGCGAGAAGATGGCATGGCCCGGATGGAGGGGATCTTTGATGATGGATGTTGCCTTGGTGAAGCAGTGCCTCCTGTAGAAACGCACCCACATCCAATAGATGTGCCGGCTGGTGGGTTAATTATCCGCTGTACATTGTCTCTGTGTGTAGGTGAGTGGCAAGAACATCGGTGGGGGGGGGGGGTGGTTGATGGACCTGTGAGAGAGAACAAGGGGATACAGAGAAGGGGCAGGACACTGATTGGATTGTGTTGCTGCTTAGCAAGGGCCTGATGGGATAAATTGCTTCTGCCTCTGCCCACACTGTTCTGTGTGGCTCTCACGCTACACTCAATCAAATATTCCAACTGAATCCTAATCAGCGATCATCAGCATTAAACATAACTCCCTGCTTTTGTACTTGCAATGCATCGAGTGCATTAACCCTTCTGTTCAAGCTGGCAGCTGAAGTGAAGACCACTCAGATGGGGGCAAAGAGCAAACAATGGTCTGGAAAGGGTTAAACTGGCAACTGAATAAGGTTCTGGTTCCAGCTAGCTGAAGTCAGCCTATTAAAAGAATCCATTATAGAGCAGCACTGGGGTTAGGAGCTCCATCTCATTTCTCTGTCACAAAGCACCATTTAGGAAATTGAGCCAGGGTAGATGCCCCGTAATCTATCTCCAGCTGAGTGACAGCTCCAATACCTGGCACGTGCTGTGTGATTGCGACTGTCACCTCCAATCTCTCCTTTCCCCTCCCCGTTGGTGCCTCAGCGTACAGTGTGAGAGTCAACTGTGGCTCTGCCTGACTGATTGGTTTCAGCCTGACACCAATTAATCCATGGACGAGCGCTGCTAATTACCCAGAGTATCTCTAATTCAGGACCTGCTTTTGCCCTGCCCTCTTTTATGTGTCAGTTTTTAATGGACACTTTAAAATGCTCATTGAAACAGACTGTGCATTCCCCTGATCCCCTCCCTCTCTCCTTTTTCTGCTGATGGTGATTACTGATGGATAGGGTCTTTTCTCCCGGATATTAAGGGAATCAAGGAGTATGGGGTTAGTGCCAGATAAAAGATCAGCCTTGAATGACAGAACAGGCATGAGGGGCTGAATGGCCTTGTGCTTATGTTCTGACAATCATCCACGAAAGCAGCACTCCCAAGGCCCACCCCCAACCGGCCAAGCTTCAGGGTCGCTGGAAGACTTTGATGTCTGTGCTCGATGGGTGTTGGGCTCCTGGTGGCCAGTGCCATCTAGGTGGGCTGAAGGGCCTGATTCTGTGCTGGGGCTAACTCCAACTGCTCAGTGGGAGGCACTTAAAATCATAGAGTCACAGAACATAGAACAGTACAGCACAGGAACAGGCCCTTCGGCCCACAATGTCTGTGCTGACCGTGATGGAGATTTAAACCAATCCCATCTGCCTGCACATGGTCCCTATCCCTCCCTTCCCAGCCTGTACATGTGCCTGTCTAAAAGCCTCTTAAACATTGCTCTCATTTCTGCCTCCACCACTTCCCCTGGCAGCCCATTCCAGGCACCTATCACTCTCTGTGTAAAAGACTTGCCCCACACATCTCCTTTAAACTTTGCCCCTCTCACCTCAAAGCCAAGCCCTCTAGTATTTGACGATTATGTCTCTCATAGTTTTAGATACGTCCATCAGGTCTCCCCTCAGCCTCCAACGTTCCAGAGAAAACAATCCAGTTTTGTCCAACCTCTCATTATAGCTAATGCTCTCCAATCTAGGCAACATAAGATAAGATATCTTTATTAGTCACATGTACATTGAAACACACAGTGAAGTACATCTTTTGCGTAGAGTGTTCTGGGGGCAGCCCGCAAGTGTCGCCACGCTTCCGGCGCCAATATAGCACGCCCACAACTTCCTAACCCGTACGTTTTTGGAACGTGGGAGGAAACCGGACCACCCGGAGGAAACCCACGCAGACATGGGGAGAACGTACAAACTCCTTACAGACAGTGGCCGGAATTGAACCTGGGTCACTGGTGTTGTAAAAACGTTACGCTAATCGCTACACTACCGTGCCTGTCCATCCTGGTGAACCTCCTCTGTATCCTCTCCAAAGCATCCACACCCTTCCCGGGGTGACCAGAACTGCACACAATACTCCAAATGGGGTCTAACCCAAGTTTTATACAGCTGCAACACACAACACAGAAACAGGTCTTTCAGCTCACCACATCCATGGCAACCATCAGGTACCTATCTGTACTGATCCCACTTACCAGCACTTGACTCATAGCCTTCTATGCTTCAGAGATTCAACTGCTCATCTGGATAAGTGTTGTGAGAGCCTTTACCTACCCCTCAGGCTCAAGATTCCCACCACCATAATATCATTATCCTATCTTTGTGTGTTAAATCGTTCAGATGTTTTGAGATTTGCTTTGTTGAGAAAACCGAAGCGGAATTTTTAAATGGCATTTTGGGAACAAATGTGTGAGTGGAAATGTTTTCACATCTGTGTTTACAGAAGACCACTCAAAAGAGGTGGGTGGTTTACTGACCCCATAGGCCGTAAGATAGCTGAGGCTGTACTCAGCGGTATTGTGAGCCGCACACTCCAGCTTAGTGTGGGAATCATCCCTCAACCAAAGCCATTCCATCTGACCATGTCTGTGGGGTCTGGTAATGATTGTTGGGTATCCGACAGTGGAACAGTGACTTGTCCTCAGTGAAGTACCGAGACCACAAAATGCCCAATATAACTGTGAGTCTTTATTTCATTTTAAAGCCCACACCAACTTACCTTCCTCCTTCTCTGATATCCGCAGAGCCCAGTTCGCACACACTTTCAGTGTTGTCCTTTTGCAACCTTCAACATTCGACTTAAACGAGCATTTTGTAACTCCGTAGCATAAAATGACAAAGTACTCAACTCTTTGAAGATGACAGAACATTGATGAAAATACAAGGATATCACATCCTTGTCCGGATAGAGTAACATATCTAACAGTGTGGAAGGCACTGAGGGATGAATGGGGTCTGTTACAAATTTAGGATGACAAAGGCTTAGGCTAACAGTTGTCTAGGAGAGCTTCTAGGAAATAATAACTGTTCAATCCACTTCTTTCTTATGTTTAACACCAATTCGGGGTCTCCTTAATGGGCTCTGACCTCACACCACCTCCCCTAGAATGCCCACTAATCCATTGGTTCTGGCACTGGGAAGATCCTGTGAAATTTCAGGAGGGAATTATCTTTTTGTACAGGTTAAATTTTTTCACTTCATCTGATTCCTTGCATTTAAATTATCACTAAAAGTAACATCGCAGTTTCAGCAATGATTTTTCATCTAGATTGATGAACCTCTCTCTCAGCTCGAGCAATAGTTCTTCCTGAGCTTGCTCAGTGGTGGGTGATATAGCCAGCCACGCTTGGAGATCACAGCTATTGTAGCATCAGGAACACTGACAATGATGCAGTGTTCTTCAAAGGTTGGGTTTGAGCCTCATTGTTGCTGGTTTTATTCTGTTTCTGACTCCTCCTTAATTGACAGTCCTTCTGAAATAAAAAAAACAGAACATGCTGGAAACACTCAGCAGGTCAAACTGCATCTGTAGAAAGAAAAACAGAGTCGACAATTCAGGTCTGAGACCTTCTGCCAGAACTCAGAGTGCTTCTGCTATCACTGCGATGCTACTTATAGTGATATCTTAAATGCAAGGAATCAAATGAAGTGAAAACTTTAACCTGTGCAAAAGGATAATTCCCTCCTGAAATTTCACCGGTTCTTCCCAGTACCAGAACCAACATATTGATGCAATCATGAAGCAGCCACACATCCACTTCATTACTTCTACTTTGTGAGGAGTTTGCTGTTGGTATTGGTATTGGTTTATTATTGTCACTTGTACGAAGGTGCAGTGAAAATGTCTTGCATACTGTAGGTATAGATCAATTCATTACACAGTGCATTGAGGTAGTACAGGGTAAAAACAATAACAGAGTACAGAGTAAAGTGTCACAGCTACAGAGAAGTGCAGTACAGGTAGACAATAAGGTGCAAGGTCATAACAGGGTAGACTGTGAGGTCAAGAGTCTATCTCATCGTATAAGGAACTGTTCAAGAGTCTTATCACAGTGGGTCAGAAGCTGTCCTTAAGCCTGGTGGTATGTGCCATCAGGTCCCTATATCTTCTGCCTGATGGGAGAGGAGGGAAGAGAGAATGACCTGGGTGGATGAAGTCTTTGGTTATGCTGGCTGCTTCACCAAGGCAGTGAGAGGTATAGACAGTCCATGGAGGGGAGGCTGGTTTCTGTGATGTGCTGGGCTGTGTCCACAACTCCCTGCAGTTTCTTGCAGTCCCGGGCAGACCAGTTGCCGTACCAAGCTGTGATGCATCCAGACAGGATGCTTTCTATGGTGTATCGATAAACGTTGGTTAGTGTCAAAGGGGACATGCCAAATTTCTTTGATGAGCTTTCTTGCCTGTGGCGTCTACGTGGTTGGACCAGGACAGGCTATTGGTGATGTTCACTCCTAGGAACTTGAAGCTCTCAACTCTCTCGACCTCAGCATCATTGATGTAGACGGGTGCATGTACACCGCCCCCTTTCCTGAAGTCAATGACCAGCTCTTTTATTTTGCTGACATTGAGGGAAAAGTTTTGTCATGACACCATGTCACTAAGCTCCCTATCTCCTTCCTGTATTCCAACTCATCATTATTTGAGATACGGCCTACTAGGGTGGTATCATCTTCAAACTTATAGATGGAGTTAGAGTGGAATATGGCCATGCAGTTATGAGTTTTTTGGGAGTAGAGTAGAGGGCTGAGGATGCACCTTGAGGGGCACCAATGTTGAGAATAATCGTGCTGGAGGTATTGCTGCCTATCCTCACTGATTGCAGTCTGTTGGTCAGAAAGTCATGGATCCAGTTGCAGAGGGAGGTGTTGAGTCCCAGGTCTCATAGTTTGGTGACGAGTTTGCTTGGAATTATAGTATTGAAGGCTGAGCTGTAGTCAATAAACAATCGTCTAACATAGGTGTCTTTACTGTCCAGATACTCCAGAGCTGAGTGTAGGGCCAGGGAGATGGTGTCCACTGTAGACCTGTTTTGGCAGTAGATGAATTGCAGTGGGTCGAGGTTGTCTTGGAGGCTGGAGTTAATGTATGCCATGACCAGCCTCTCGAAGCACTTCATGATGGTGGATGTCAGAGCCACTGGTCAGTGGTCATTAAGGCATGTTACCTTGTTTTTCTTAGGTACCAGGATGATAGTGGTCTTCTTAAAACAGGTGGGAACCTCAGATCTTTATTGCTTCTACTTCATTAGGAGTTTGAGAAGATTCAGTATGTCACCGAAGACTCTTGCAAATTCCTACAGCGGAGAGCTTTCTGACTGGCTGCATCACCTCCTGGTACAGAGGTTCCAATGTGCAGGACCGCAAGAGGCTGCAGAGGGTTGTAGACTCAGCCAGCTCCAGCCCGGGCACAACCCTCCCCACCATCGAGGACATCTTCAAGAGGAGGTGCCTCAAGAAGGTGGCATCCATCACTAAGGACCCTCACCACCCGGGACATGCCCTCTTCTCGTTACTACCATCGGGGAGGAAGTACAGGAGCCTGAAGACCCACACTCAATGATTCAAGAACAGCTTCTTCCCCTCCGCCATCAGATTTCTGAACAGTCCATGAACCCATGAACACTACCTCGTTATTCCGTTTTTTTGCATTATTCATTTATTTTTGTAATTTATAGTCATTTTTATGTCTTGCACTGTACTGCTGCTGCAAAACGACAAAATCCACATCATATGTCAGTGATAATAAACCTGATTCTGATTCTCCCTGACAGAGGAGGCAGAAAAAGTCTTCCCAATTCCCCAACACTCATTTTGTTCTGTCAGCACAAAGTCGTGAAAGGAAGTAACAGAAGAAACATTAAAAAAAGCGAAATTGGATACTCATCGATGGCCCCTCTCAAATATGAAAATGAGGGCATAAAATCACTTCGATGGTGTTGTGAAGAAGCTTCATTTTATTGGTAAGGTTTTTAAATAATTCACTTCTCAGCCTCACAGGGTAAGTTAATCTTCTGCTCACAAGACAGTTTTTGGGTTTACGTTGTACAGATGTTCGACAGAAAGTCATTATGTCGTGATCTGCACAATGTATTCTAAATATTCTGCTGTAGGTATTAAAACCACATGAAATATCATTTTTAATTATCATTCATGAATATTTTAACAATTGTTGCACAAGGCTGGAAATTAACTTTACACTTCAATTTCTCCATTTGCTTGAGGTATTAGACTCCAAGCAAATAGCCTCTCAACCATGTCAAAGCCTTGGGTGGGAAGCAGGTATTTGAAGTATCTCATCGCCACACTTTGGTTCAATGCTGTGTTTATCTGCATTCGACCCTTCTCATTGCAAACAGCCCAAGGTGTGTGATTATTGGATGTGGGTCTGTCAAAGAGAGGAGGCGGGAGAGAGAGGTGGTCAAGAGGACATTTTCTTCCCCAGTTGTAAAGGTCATAAGTTAAATGGGTTTTGGGGAACTTTGAACCTGGAGGTAAGCATAAAATTAGTCCTTAATGTGGTAATAAATCTAAATAAAATAAATAAATCTAATAAATAAAAGGTTGTCCATTTTTCATCAGTAATGCTTACTTTAACAAGACAAAATAAATTAAATTACTGTAATTTAAAGTACAGTAGAAGTGAAGTTGGTCTCAATAACCTTGGGGTGCAGCAGCGGGGAAAGAGAATTAGCCACTCCAATCATTGTCCTTAAATTACGGAGGCAAGTGAAGGCTCATATCACTGAGGCAGGGTTGGCCAGTATTGTGGCACAGCTAGTCCAGTTGCTGCTTCAGCGGCCCACTTTCAATCCTGACCTTGGGTGCTGTCTGTGTGGAGTTTGCACGTTCTCCCAAGTGACCATTTGGATACTTCCCTGTGTGCTCCAATTTTGTCCCATGTCCCAAAGAGATGCTGGTAGGTTAACTGTCCACTGTAGATTACCACGTGATGTAGGTTAATGGCAAAAAGAATCAAAGGAGAGGTGAAATGTGTGGCAAAATATAAGTTGCAAGGGTAGAGGGAAATGGGACCAATGGCACTGTTCCCCTGCGAGCTGGCATGGACGTGATGGGCTGAATGGTGTCCTCCTCTGTCATTATAAGATGTAAGATGAGCCATTGAGAGAGTTACCTGGGTCCTCCTTACTTGTTGGGAACTGTGACTGGCAATTATTCAACAAATGGAGCAATAAACAATCTACTGGAGGGTTTCGACAATTCCTTTCCTCCCACAGACGCTGCTCGACCCGTTGAGTCCCTCCAGCAGATTGTTTGTTGCTCCAGATTGCAGCGTCTGCTATCTCTCATTTCTACATTCAAAGACTGGTTTTGATGGGCAGCTAACTCCAGAAACGTCTTCTCATTTTGGAACCGTGTACGGATTAGAGCCATTATTGTCCTTCAGAACTTGTCTCTCGGCAACATGTGCACCTCCTTGTACTGCAGGCAACTGCTACAGATCTGCATTCAACAGTGTTCACAGAGCCTTTCCTGTCAGCATGTTCAGTAGTTAACAAGCCACCAAGGAAGGTTGGTAGGAATTATTATGGATACAATGTGGATGTGCATTTTTGGGAGCTGGGCATCACAGAGTATGGTGGGGCCTTGTCACAAGATTATGTGGAATGAAAAAATCTTTTCATATCGGCTTAACACATCGACGTACAGATCAGTTCAACACATCAATGTATAGATCAGAGGTACACCTGTTAGTGGCATGTGCTATAAAGAGAGGTTGGACAAGCTTGGGTTGTTTTCTCTGGAGCGGCAGAGGCTGAGGGGAGACCTGATAGAGGTTCATAAAATTATGAGAGGCATAGATAGACAGTCAGTATCTTTTCCCCAGAGCCAAAATATCTAAAATACTGGAGGGCATGCATTTAAAGTGAGAGGGGGAAAGTTCAAAGGAGATGTGCGGGGCAAGTTTTTTACACAGAGAGTGGTGGGTGCCTGCAATGTGCTTCCAGGGGTGATGGTGGAGGCAGATACGATAGAGGTGTTTCAGAGGCTCTTAGATAGACACATGAATATGCAGAGAATGGAGGGAGATGGACCACGTGCGGGCAGAAGGGATTAGTTTAATTAGGTATCATTAGCTTAATGAGTTTGGCACAACATCGTGGGCTGAAGGGCCTGTTCTTATGCTGTATTGTTCTATGTTCTATGTACGGAACAACTTAACACATTAATGCAGAAGGCCACGGCTCACTGTAACACTCTCACCTTGGAATCAGTAGATCATGGTATCAAGGCCTATCACAGGAATCGAGCAGACAATTTTTGCTGGAACTTGATTGAAGGATGAAGCCACAGGTTAACACAAAGCATTTCCATCTCAGGATTTTGGGATGAACTTTGCGATTTTTGCAGTTGGGGATAATGAGAGTCCTCTTCAAAACTCATCTGCAGGAATTTTGAGCTCCCATCGGGGAAGAGTGATGTGAGGGGATGGGGTGAGGGATGGATGGGTGAGGGTGGGGAATATGATGGTGAGGGTGGTGGGAGTTCACCCGTGGGGGTTATCCCGGTGCAAATCCATCAGGATATTGGCACAGTCCCAGGAATGATGGCAAAAACAGTTACTTTTCAGCAGACAATACCTCCGAGGAAGTTAAGATGTGGAAGTGTTAACATTGTTGACTTACCAAGTCGGAAATGGAAGGCGTTCGATTAAACTGAATTTATTTTGCAACCTGGAATTCTAGAGTATCCTTCAAAATCTTCCCCCAAGTCATCCACTCTGGTTTAAGCGACACATAATCTACACGGCCACTTGCAATCACCTGCTTTCCCCAAGCCCATTCCAACGTGAGGTATTAATGTAAAGACTTCTTAAGTCTTTATTGAATGTCTCTTTCCTGCTGCATTAAATCATGTAAATATATTGATGATGTTGTTTATTATTATTTGAATTTTCACCCAGGACAATAAATTAATAATCCTGCTTTAATACCCCAATTACTCATTCCAACATTTTCCAATTATTAACACAGCACGAATATCCTTGGAATAAATCATTGTAATTTTAATTCAGCAATAAAGTTTATCGAATTATAAAAAAAATGATTAGGGTTCAAGGTTTGCATTCACTTCGTTCATGTCTTGACTGTGCTGTGAAAGGAAATTCTGCACAGCAAGAGTAATACCTGCTCGAATTGTTGAGTCTGGTGGCATTAACTTTCTGGTCGTGTCTGGAGCTCGAAGCTCCAATGCCTTCTCTTAACGATTTCCACAGTGAATAAAGGGAATTGAGATTCGCGGGGGTTGGAAAAGCTGTAGAGTTGGGTGGATTGGGATCGTTGGGGAGGGGGTTGGGGGGAGGAGATGAGAGTTTGGGATGCTGGAATTCCGAAAGAAAAACAGGCAGTTTTGGAAACACTCAGCAGGTCAGGCAGCATCTGTGCAGAGAGGAACAGAGTCAATGTTTTGGTTCAATAATCTTTCATTAGAAGTCCTTGCGAAGGCGAATGGGAAGATTGGCATGGACATAGAGGAAGATCTGGTGTGTGGAGGTGGATCACTGTATAGAGAAAACCATAGGGAAAAGTTGGACAGAATGGGAAAAAGATCCAAGCAGGAGATAATCGAGGGATGGGGAGGAGAGTAGGGGGAGTGGAGAGAAGTTTGGGGTTGGGGTTGGGGATGACAGAGTTCAGTGGGTCACAGACAAGGAGGCCATTAAGAGGTATGGGTGGGGTGCAATGTTCAGGAATAGCCCATTGGAAGGGACTGAAGTTTGATTACGGTTGAGGGACACGGAGGTTGTGAACAACCACTCGGGATCTTAAGAGGAATCTACACATGGAAAACAACCTAAAACATTAACTCTGTTTTTCTCCTGACCTGTTGAGTGTTTGTAGCAGTTTCTGATTTTGTTTCAGATTTCCATCATTTGCAGTTACTTTGGATTTTCTGCTAACCTTTCCCCTCATTTCTGGCACTGAATCCTGCTTACTTTAACAACTTGACTTCGAATTTGGCCACTTCGTTTCTACTTGTGATGTTCTGTTGGGTTTTGTTGGACTTGGCAGGTTGGGAAGGTTTCTGGTTCTCTGATGCTCCCTGACCTGCTGAATGCTTCCAGCATTTTCTCTTTTTATATCTAAAAGCAACATTTCCATTGATGTAGAATTTTTCACAGCTGCAGTCAACTCAAATCACTCTTCATTTATTTTTGAAGAACTTACATGTTTGAGATGTAGAGGTCAGTCTAAGGTAGCTGTCAACTTCCACACTGCCACCTCCTACAAATAGTTAACATGACCATACTTAAGTAATCTCTGTTTTTGACAACTGATAGATAAATATCAGTCAGATGCTGGGGATGACATCCGAATCAGGATCAGAATCAGAATCAGAATCAGATTTATTATCACTGACTTAGATGACGTGAAATTTGTTGTTTTGCGGTAGCAGTACAGAGCAAAGACATAAAATTACTATAAATCACATCATTTATTTATCCTGGCTGCTGTCTGTAAGGAGTTTGTACGTTCTCCCTGTGTCTGCGTGGGTTTCCTCCGGGTGCTCAAGTTTCCTCTCACATTCCAAAGACAAAAAGGTTAGGAAGTTGTGGGCATGCTACGTTGGTGCCGGAAGTGTGGCGACACTTGTGGGCTGCCTCCAGAACACTCTACGCAAAAGATGCATTTCACAGTGTGTTTCGATGTACATGTGACTAATAAAGACGTCTTATTTTATCTTAATAAATAAATAGTGCAAAAAAAAAGGAGTAATGAGGTAGTGTTCATGGGTTCATGGACCATTCAGAAATCTGATGGCAGAGAGGAAGAAGCCTTATCTGAGTCATTGAGTGTGGGTCTTCAGGCTCCTCCCTGGCAGTAGTAACGAGAAGAGGGCATGTCCCAGATGGTGAGGGTCCTTAGTGATGAATGGCGCCTTCTTGAGGCACCGCCTCTTGAAGATGTCCTTGATGGTCCTTGCTTTATTACATAATAACTTAATGGGATAGTGGGGCTCAGATTCATGGTTCATCTGGAAGATGTCACCTCTGGTAGTGCTGCCTTCCCATGGTACGATACTGGAGTGGGATTTGAACTCAATGCCTTCTGAGTTAGAGATGACAGTCATGGTCAGTCCAACTGACCTGACAACACACTCTGTCAATCAAAATTCTTTCGACTTTAAAACTTTACTTTAAAACTTTATTTATACAGCATGGTAACAGGCCCTTCTGGTCCAACGAACCCGCGCTGTCCAATTACACTCATGTTAACCTACTAACCCATACGTCTTTGGAATGTGGGAGGAAACCGGAGCACCCGGAGGAAACCCACGCAGACACGGGGAGAACGTACAAACTCCTTACAGACAGTGGCGGGAATTGAACCCCTATTGCTGGCACTGTAATAGTGTTACACTAACCGTTATGCTACCATGCCGCTAACTGGAGCAATCAGTGTTCTGAAACAGTTTTAATATTCTCTTAATTCTCTGAACAATATCCAAAGACACATCCGGAACTTTTATGAACACTTGCTTGTCTGTAAGAAGTGGTAATTTGAAGAATGCACTTACAGTGCAGGGATGGAGAGAGACGCGGTGACGTGGGGCTAGGTACTTTATTAGTTCGATGTCAGTGGGAGGGTTGTACCCATGGTCTTGGCCTGTTTCAGAACGTGGTGATCCTCTGCTTCAGAATCTGCTTGCGCTTGCTTTTTCCAATTCTTCACCTGTTTCATATTCTCCCTTGCCTCTCTAAGACGACTCTCCAGCTGATTTCACCCCTTCAGAGTTTTTCAATGCTGTTTATTCATGGAGTTTATATCGACTTTAAAGCGCAAGGACAGGCCCCGGTCCCTGGTGAAGTCTTCCGAGCTCCTTATGTCAAATATTCCACCCATCCTTCCAATGACTGCACCCAACCCTGCCCTTGCCATTCCGTTGTTGGAGAGTATATGGCTAACCGTACCTTTCGAAAAAATACACTTAGTTTAAATTCCTCCCCTTACGAACTTAGTTCTAATCGTAGTGATAAAAGTTGAATCGTAAAATTAAAAGATAATAAAACTAAATTAAAAATCAGTGGCCTGGTAAATTCTGCTTCAAATGGATGTCAAGTCTTTCTCTCCAAAATTTCTACGAGAGAGGAAGCAAATTTAAAATTTAGATCAATAATCTACATTTGAATAATATCCAAACTGCACAATATGTTGCATACACTTTCATTACTTTGTTTCTATCTCTTGCTTCCCATGCCCCTATATTCTACAAAAGCAGCAATATTGAAGTAGAAGACCCCATCTGTTGGAGGTTGGAGGCAGGGCCGGGTCCTTGAAGGATCCACAGCAAACAGTCCGTTACATCGTGAAGGGTTTTCATTCAGAAAACAGGGTTATCTAATGAGCAGAGGAGGTTGAAACGAAAGCACCTTCACCAAATTTCACGGCATTTCTCCAGAAAAATGCAACAAGTAGACGATAGTTGGATGAATCAATCTCAGTGACCTATTGTATATGAAAGACAGAAAGACTGCAGATGCCAGAAATGAGAAATAAAAAAGAAAATGCCAGAAATACTCGACAGGTCAGGGAGCATCTGCGGAAAGAGAAACAGAGTCAACATTTCAGGTGGAAGAGCTGAGAAGCAGCCTTGACCTACACAGACGGCAACACGCAGAAACAGAACTTCTGATGAAGGATCTTCAACCTAAACATTAACTCCATTTCTTGCTCTGCAGATGCCGCCTGACTTGCTGAGTGTTTCCAGAAGTTGGCAGGCACAGTAGTGTAGCAGTTAGCGTAACGCTATTACAGCGCTAGTGACCCGGGTTCAATTCCTGCCTGTAAGGAAGTCTGTAAGGAGTTTGTACGTTCTCCCCGTGTCTGCGTGGGTTTCCACCGGGTGCTCCGGTTTCCTCCCACATTCCAAAGACGTACGGGTTAGGAAGTTGTGGGCGTGCTATGTTGACGCCAGAAGCGTGGCGACACTTGCGGGCTGCCCCCAAAGCTCTCTACGCAAAAGATGCATTTCACTGTGTGTTTCGATGGACATGTGACTAATAAAGATATCTTAAGTTTCTGTCTTTATTCCAGTTCACTTACAGCATGATTCCCAATTTTGCCTGATAAGGGGCTCACCCAATCATCTTCCTCTTGGGGAATAGCATCATCACTTCTTGCAACCTAACAGAAAACACAACTTCATTCTCTGTGAGAGGCATAGATAGACAGCCGGTATCTTTTTCCCAGGGTCGAAATGTCATGAGGGCATACATTTAAGGTGAGAGGGGGGAAAGTCCAAAGGAGATACGCGGGGCATGTTTTTTACCCAGAGAGCGGTGGGTGCCTGGAATGCGCTGCCAGGGATGGTGGTGGAGGCAGATACAAGAGAGGCGTTTAAGAGGCTCTTAGTTAGACACATGAATGTTCAGAGAGAATGGAGGGAGATGGACCATGTGCAGGCAGAAGGGATTAGTGAAATTAGGCATCATAAACTTAATGAGTTTGGCACAACATCGTGGGCTGAAGGGCCTGTTCTTATGCTGTATTGTTCTATGTTCTATGTACGGAACAACTTAACATGTCAATGCAGAAGGCCATGGCTCACTGTAACACCCTCGCCTTGGACTCAGTCAATCATCATATCAAGACCTATTACAGGGATCGAGCAGACAATTTTTGCTGGAACTCAATTTAAGGATGAAGCCACAGATTAACACAAAGCATTTCCATCTCAGGATTTTGGGAAGAGGCTTGGGAGTTTTGCAGTTGAGGATAATGAGTGCCCTTTTCAAAACTCATCTGCAGAAGTTAAGGAATTTTGAACTGTTCTATGTTCTATGTTTTCGCGAGAAGCTCCACAGCAGGTGTGATCAAATACCTTCCTTTCTTCGTACTAGACGAGGGAACCGTGCCAGACGACTGGTGCACAATGAGAATTATCCCTGCAGTTAAAAGAGATGGAACAAATCCCAGGAACTATAGGTCAATTAGCTTAACAATCTTGTTTGGAACGATATTGGAATCCCTTTTCAAACGTGTAATAGACACCTAGGAACCAAAAATGTAATCAAAATTAATCAGCAAGGAGGAGAGTCATACTTGATCAACCCTATTGAATTCTCCGAGGACGTAGCAGAAAAAATTGATAAGGACAATGAAATAGATACAATGCAATTATATTTCCAATACCCCTTTAATGAGGTAGACATTTGTAAGGTCAGAACATGCAGGAGGAAAAATTGAATGTGAGTTGGAATCAGGATTATTCAGCAACGTGTTGCGGTCTGGTTCTGTGTTGGACACATCTGAATATAGTATTCACATCTCCTTATTATGACTAGAACAGCCTTTAGAGCATTAGCATGTGTTCATGGTAAAATGGGATTAATAAAGAGAGTTGTGAATGCAGCCCAGTCCATCACACAAACCAGCCTCCCTTCCATTGACTCTTCTCTCCTCCCCTCCCCCTTCCTTTATTCCATGGTCCACTGCTCTCTCCTACTGGACTCCTCATTCTTTAGCCCTCAGCCTCTTCTACCTATCACCTCTCAGCTTATTATATCTTCTCCTCCTCCCCCACTCACTACCTTCCCCCTGTCACTGGGACTCACCCATCACCGGGACTCACCCATCACCTGGACTCACCTGTCCCCTGCCTGTGTGTGCTCCTCCCCCTCCCCTCACCTTCTTATTCCGGCTTCTGCCCTCTTCCTTTCCAGTCCTGATGAAGGGTCTTGGCCAGAAATCTCGACTGTTTATTTCCCTCCATGGGTGTTGCCTGACCTGCTGAGTTCCTCCAGTACTTTTTGTGTATTGCAACAGATACATCCAGCATTTGCAGAATTTCTTGTGTCTACACTTCCCGCTGCCTCAGTAAAGCAGCCAACATAATCAAAGACCCCTCCCATCCTGGTCATTCTCTCTCCTCCCCCCTCCTGTTGGGCAGAAGATACAAGAACACGTATCACCAGGCTCAAACACAGTTTCTATCCCGCTGTTATCAGACTCTTGAAAGGACTTCTCATACGCTAAAAAGATAAACTCTTGATCTCCCAATCGACCTCGTTGTGGCCCTTGCACTTTATTTGTCTATCTGCGCTGCACTTTCCCTGTAACTGAAACACAATATTCTGCATTCTGTTTTCTTTTACTGCCTTGATGTACTTACAGTATGTATGACATGATCTGTCTGGATGGAACACAAACAAAAGGTTTTACTGTATCTCAGTACATGTGACATTAATAAACCAATTACCAGCACCAAGACAATTGTGTGATAGCCAGCATGGATATGTGGGGCTGAAGGGCCTGCTTCTGCACTCTATGACTCTGGTGGTAAAGTCTTAGCAAGGGCCACGTTGGCTTGAGGTTGTTCTTCTGGGTATCTGTAACTCTCTCCATTGGGCAGAAGTACCTTCCACTGGATGAGCAGGGGCACTGTGTAGAGACAGAGGTTGAGGTAAAGTCAGAGAGAAAATAGGAGCTGGAGTAGGCCATTTGGCCCCTTGAACCTGTCTCACCACAGGATGGAAAGGCACCCAGGCTATGCACAAAGGTGATTACCTTGTATACCATTGTCCTGAGTGGATATAGTTTGGAATGTTGCACTGTGTACTCCTGTGGATATCAACCACAGAAGGAACTGTGCTGCAGTGAGAATTTTTCTTTTCCTTTCCTCGTAGCATGTGGACATTTCTGGCATTGCCAGCATTAAAAATCATCCCCATTTGCCCTTGAGACGATGGTGCAGAACTGCCTTGTCCCACTGCAATGCTTCTTGGGACAGTGCTACTGCAGTGCTCTTGGGCAAAGAGGTATGGGGTACTGACTGAGAGACAAAGGTGATGAAAAGGTGACCTTCCAGCTCTGGATGGTGTGAATTTGCAGATGATTATGTACCCGTGTGATTATTGCAGATTATTATCTAAATGGAGGGGGACTGCAAATGGGTGAAGTTGAGAGGGACCTAGGCTTTTTAGTGCATGAATCACAAACAGCTAGTAGGCAGGTCCAACAAGTGGTTAAGAAGCCAAATGATATGGCCTTTATTGTAAAGGGGTTGGAGTTTAAGAATAGGGAGGTTTTTGTTTTGTAGGTGAGGCCACACCTGGACCACTGCAGATAGTTTCGATCCCTTTACTGAATAAAGGATATAGTAGCATTGGAGACAGTCCAAAGGAGATTCACTAAGATAATTTCTGGGATGAGAGGATTGTCCAATCAATGTAGGTCAGATAGTTGGGGTCTGTATTCTTTGGAGTTTAGAAGAATGAGGGGTGACTTTATTCAAACAAATAAGATCCTAAGGGAGCCTGAGGACACATACCACCAGGCTTAAGGACAGCTTCCATCCCACGGTGATAAGACTATTGAACGGTTCCCTTATACAATGAGACGGACTCTTGACCTCACAATCTACCTTGCTTGACCTTGCACTTTATTGTCTACCTGCACTGCACTTCCCTGTAGCTGTGACACATTACTCTGTATTCTGTTATTGTTTTTACCCTGTACTACCCCAATGCACTGTGTACTAACTCAATGTATCTGCACTGAGTAATGAATTGACCTGTACGATCGGTATGCAAGACAAGTTTTTCACTGTACCTCGGTACAAGTGACAATAATAAACCAATACCAAAATGTCGGGATGTTTTTACTGGCAGGAAAGTCACAAACAAGGGGACACAGCTACAAAACAATGGGCCGGTCAATTAAAACCGAGCTGTGTAGAAATTTCTTCTCTCCCTTTCCCCTTTTCAGACATATTGAGGAATATAGGGTAGCAAGGAAGGAACTTAAGAAGGGGCTGAGGAGAGCAAGAAGGGGATATGAAAAGGCCTTGGCGGGTAGGGTTAAGGAAAATACCAAGGCATTTTTCACATACGTGAAGAGCAGAAGGATGACGAGAGTAAAGGTAGGTCCGATTAGAGACAAGGGTGGGAAGATGTGCCTGGAGGCTGTGGAAGTGGGTGAGGTTCTCAATGAATACTTCTCTTCAGTATTCACCAAGGAGAGGGGCCTTGATGATGCTGAGGACAGTGTTGGTAAGGTTAATGTTCTAGAGCATGTTGATATCAAGAGAAAACATGTGTTGGAGCTGTTAGAAAATATTAGGACAAATAAGTCCCCAGGGCCGGATGGAATATTCCCCAGGCTGCTCCACGAGGTGAGAGAGGACATTGCTGAACTTTTGGCTAGGATCTTTGAGTCCTCGTTGTCCACGGGAATGGTACCGAGGATTGGAGGGTGGTAAATGTTGTCCCCTTATTCAAAAAAGGTAGTAGGGATAGTCCAGGGAATTATAGACCAGTGAGCCTTATGTCTGTGGTGGGCAAGCTGTTGGAAAGGATTCTTAGAGATAGGATCTATGGGCATTTAGAGAATCATGGTCTGATCAGGGACAGCCGGAATGGCTTTGTGAAGGGAAGATCATGTCTCACAAGCCTGATAGTGTTCTTTGAGGAGGTGACCAGACAGATTGATGAGGGTAGTGCAGTAGATGTGGTCTACATGGATTTTAGTAAGGCGTTTGACAAGGTTCCACATGGTAGGCTTCTTCCAAAGGTCAGAGGGCATGGGATCCAGGGAAGCTTGGCCGTGTGGATTCAAAATTGTCTTGCCTGTAGAAAGCAGAGGGTTGTGGTGGAGGGAGTGCATTCAGATCGGAGGGCTGTGACTAGCAGTGTCCCACAAGGATTGGTTCTGGGACCTCTGCTTTTCGTGATTTTTATTAATGACTTGGATGAGGGGGTGGAAGGGTGGGTTGGCAAGTTTGCAGACGACACAAAGGTTGGTGGTGTTGTGCATAGTGTAGAGGATTGTCGAAGATTGCAGAGGGACATTGATAGGATGCAGAGCTGTGCTGAGAAGTGGCAGATGGAGTTCAATTCAGAGAAATGTGAGGTGGTACACTTTGGAAGAACAAACTCCTAGGCAGGGTACAAAGTTAATGTCAGGATTCTGGGTAGTGTGGTGAAGCAGAGGGATCTGGGGGTCCATATCCTCAGATCCCTGAAAGTTGCCTCACAGGTGGATTGGGTAGTTAAGAAAGCTTATGGGATGTTAGCTTTCATAAATCATGGGATCGAGTTTAAGAGCCACGAGGTAATGATGCAGCTCTACAAAACTCTGGTTAGACCACACTTGAAGTACTGTGTCCAGTTCTGGTCGCCTCATTATAGGAAGGATGTGGAAGCGTTGGAAAGGGTGCAGAGGAGATTTACCAGGATGCTGCCTGGTTTAGAGAATATGCATTATGAGGAGAGACTAGAGGGGAGTTAGGGCTTTACTCTTTGGAGAGGAGGAGGATGAGGGGAGACATGATAGAGGTGTACAAAATATTAAGAGGAATAGATAGAGTGGACAGCCAGCGCCTCTTTCCCAGGGCACCAATGCTCATTACAAGAGGGCATGGCTTTAAAGTAATGGGTGGGAAGTTCAAGGGAGATATCAGAGGGAGGTTTTTTACCCAGAGAGTGGTTGGGGCATAGAATGCGCTGCCTGGGGTGGTGGTGGAGGCAGGTACGTTGGTCAAATTCAAGAGGTTGCTAGATAAGCATATGGAGGAATTTAAAATAGAGGGATATGTGAGAGGAAGGGGTTAGATAGTCTTAGGTGAGGTTTAAAGGTTGGCACAACATTGTGGGCCAAAGGGCCTGTATTGTTCTATGTTCTATGTTCTATGTTCATATGTCTAATCTGCCTTTGAAAGTTGTTGCAGTATCTGTTTCCACTTCGTTTCGTGCAGAGAGCTCCTGATTGTAATAGTTTGCTGCATTAAAAAATTACTCTTTTTGTCTCCTCTCTTTCGCTTTTGTTATGCACAAGCAAATTTAATGCTTATTAACTGGAACGTCTGATTAGGACCCATTACATTGGCAGCTCGTTGGCACATTCAGATCTCACACCTGATGACTAAGGGGGAGGTTTTCTTTATAACTGGCTGTCATTATCAAACACTTAACATTTATCTACTTGTACTTTTAATACAACTGGTGACATAATGACAATCCCAACTCCCTCAGCCCTCCTAATCACTTCCCTCTCCCACCCTCGACCATACCTAGCTCCCTTTCGAATATTACCAGCTGGAGAATTCAAGAACTTTTGTATTGCGATTTTTTTCTTCAGAAACAATTCTGCTGCCTCCTTCTTAACCATGTTTCGAATTAGAAAGCAGCAGCTACCAAATATGGGCAAGATATACTTGTTCTACAATCTGTTAAGATAATGGATGTTTCAATAGATAATGAATACTATTAACAATGAAGATCCAGCTTATTGTCAAAACAAATACCCGAAACTATTGATGTTTCATCTGCTGAGGGTGTCAGTTTTGTTTACCTCAATGCACTAAAAGAAATGGTAGCTCGCTTGAAGTTACGACAAAGAAATTCTGGCTTTCTATGCATCCAGTTCTGCCTCTGTATGGTTTGTTCTATTTGTTAAACATCCAGTTTTAGATGGGCTGCCATCTATTTCAATCCTATTTCATCTATTTCACATCACGGAAATCAGCCTCCCCTTCTCGCTGCCTCAGTAAAGCAGCCAACAGAATCAATGACCCGTCCCACCCCGGCCATTCTCTCTTCTCCCCCCTCCCATCGGGCAGAAGATACAAAAGCCTGAAAGTGCGTACCACCAGGCTCAAGGACAGCTTCTATCCCACGGTTATAAGACTCCTAGAAGGGTCCCCTAGTACGATAAAATGGACTCTTGACCTCACAATCTACCTCGTTATGGCCTTGTACCTTACTGTCTGCCTGCACTGCACTTTCTCTGTAACACTTTATTCTACATTCTGTTATTGCTTTTCCCTTGTACTACCTTGATGTACTGGTATGATGCAATGATACAGTTTTTCACTATAGCTCAGTACATGTGACAATGATAAACCAATTTACCAATTAACTATGGGGAAAACTGATGATCATATCCTTCATTTTCACGAGTCTAAATCCTGGAACTCTCTCTCCAACAGCACTGTGGAAGAATCTTCACCTAAAGGACTCAAGAACTACCAGCTTCTCAAGAGCAACATGGGAGGAGTAATACATGCCAATGATGCCATGATCCCAAAACTGAAATTTAAAAAAATCCTTATTGCCTTTTCATCCTCAAGATAAACTACTTTCCCCTCTGAATTAGCTCCTAAAACAATTGGAGTTTTTTTTCTCTAAACTCTTAGATAGATAGATAGATAGATAGATAGATAGATAGATAGATAGATAGATAGATAGATAGATAGATAGATAGATAGATAGATAGATAGATAGATAGATGGATAGATAGATGGATAGATGATAGATAGAGTTATGCAGCACAGAAGCAGGCTCTTCGGCCCAACTTGTCCATGGCGACCAAGTTGCCTACTTGAGCTAGTCCCATTTGCCTGTGTATGGCCCATATCCCTCTAAACCTTCATTACCCATGTATCTATCCAAATGTCTTTTAAATGTTTTAATTGTACCTGCCTCTACCACTTCCTCTGGCAGCTCGTTCCATATACTCATCACCTTCTGTGTGAAAATATTCCCCTTCGGGTCCCTTTTAAATCTTTCCCCTCCCACTTACAACCTATAGCTCCTAGTTTTAAAATCACCTGTTCTGGGGAAAAGACTGTGCCTATTCACTCTATCTATGCCCCTCCTGATTTTATAAACCTCTAGAGGGTCACCCCTCCAGCCTCCTATGCTCTGGGGAAAAAGACTCAGCCTATCCCGTTGATCCAGCCCAGCTAACATCCTTGTAATTCTTTTTTGCACCCTTTCCCATTTAATGATATCCTTCCTATAGCAGGGTGACCAGAATTACTCCAAATGTGGACTTACCAACTTCTTGTGCAGTGTAACATAATGTCCCATCTCTTGTACTCAATATCCTGACCAACGAAGGCATCTTCCATCATACCATCTCCTTTCCCCCCTTTATGATCCTAGGTGTACCTCTTTGATCATGAGCTTGGTCAGATCATTGTTTTAGCCTTTCTTTTCAATTTGACAGAGAATCGGGTGCCTGATCGTTCAGGGAATTGGATCTAATTTTTTTCGTCTACATCCAGCATTCTAACTTTTCCGCGGTACCCAGTTCTCTGTCAAATTGAAAAGAACAGACGATTTGCCCTCACACAACCCCAGGCCACCCCAGAATACGCAGCTGCCAGCGATGCTTTTGTTGTAATGCAGGGGTTTGCTGCAGAAAATTTGCATTCACTGCGATAATGACCAGATCAGATGCTTTTGGTGACGTGGGTTGAATCTAGGTCGGATCTTCATTGACCTTCTTCAGAGAGATGCCATGGGATTACTTATGTCCTCTCAATAGGAAAGACTGGGCCTTAATTAACATGTTGCCCAAAAGAATGACCCACTGGATGGACAGTGCAGCACACCCTGAGAATTGGGTCTACTTTGGAGGGTGTTACTGCTGTGGATTAACACAAAGTAAGGAATGTTGCTTTACGTGCTACATATAAATGATTTAGACTTGCACACTTGACAATAATGTTAATGGTATACAAGATAGTGATATGGATCATTGTGTAGAAGGACGTCTCAGCTTTGAGAAGCTCAGAGGGGGGTTTACTTTAATGACACCAGGGACTGTAGTTCTGTCCAGGGATTGGAGAAGCTCCCATTATTCTACTTAGAGCAAAGAATATGGGTGAGCTAATGAAGAAATTCCAAAGGTTAGAAAAAACAGGAAGAAACTCTTTCCTCTTGTACATAGATCAGTAAGCAAAGATGATACAGATTTAAAATAATTGTCAGACAAAAGACTTGGAGGGGAAATCAGCAGAAATATTTTCACACAGGTTGTTCAGATCTTGATGATATCTTCCAATGTAATAGGTTGCATGGTGGTTATGGGGAAAACGCTGGAGCTTTGAATTAAAGACTGTTCTTTCAAAGAGCCAACGCAAGGAGGCAAAAGACATTCTTCAGAGATGATCGTATGATTCTACGGCGGAAATTGAAATGTATGACACTCTCCTGGTGTCCCCACTGACACCCTTCTCTCAATTAATGCCATCAATAATTAAATTAACGCCACTCATCTCATTGTTGTTCATGGGCTTTCGGTGCATGAAAGAGTGGCTTCAGAACAGTGATATTAATTCACTGCATGCAAAACACCTTGAGGCGTTTCACTGAGATGTGTTGTGATGTGATACAAATGCAAATCTCCCTACTGCCTTCATAGATCAGAGTTTAAAGAAAGTACTCAGTTTGTGCATAAAAGGACAAATTATTCCCAAACTGCTTTTGATCAGCAAATAGATATTAGAGGCACATTGATTGATGTACCAATGTGAACATATTCCTCAGCTTCCAGTCTTCAGGAGGAAGCCAACCAGCCTACTCTAGAACTTCCATTATCCTCTCTCTGGAGATTTTGGATTGAAAATTGTGTGAAGCAGCTGATCTCTATTTCCCTCAAACAATTCACCAATATTCTTCTTTTTCGGAGAAAAGCTAAAGCGGAAACTAGCAAACATAATTTCTCGAACAATAGATCCTGTCTAAACTTAGAATGCCCTCTGAAGCAGACGTGAAGAGAACGAGAGCTGAATTTTCATCCGGATTGGGTTTGAGCACTTAAAGCAGACTGATCATCAATACAACATCCGTGACAACCTTACCCTAAGCAACCACGGAAGAAATTTACTGCAGCAGGTTCATTTCCCTTACAGCTGGCAATTACATTGGTGTAACACGCCAGTGGCTGCATTTTCAAATATAATGCACAAATAATTTTCTGTATGCAGATGAGAGAAACTCTGCTGTAACATCAATTTAGTAAAGGAACTGGAGGCTCAATCATCACTCTTCTCTCGCCTATGCTGATACAGTTTAATTCCATTAGACTTGAGGCTGAGGACTTTAATAAGGCAGGCAGGTGCTGATATGTAGAAGAAGCCAGCAGTTATTAAGACAGTAGCTTTGTCTAATACGAGTTGCTCACTGTAACTGATTTTCCTTCCATACACTCGAATCTTGCAATGTTCAGATTGTGGATGACAACTTCACAGACGCTGCCATGAATTGTGATACTCGGTCTCTGTCCTGATATAGGCACTGTCAAAACACTGCAGAGAAATTTCAGGCAGTGTGGACAGTTCAACCGATTGTAACAATACAGATTTGTTCACAATAGCTGAAGATGGTAGAATGAACTGACTGTGCATTCAATCTCCCCATCCCAAGACAAAGATTTGCCTGTGTTTTCCTTTGGGGTTTTATATGCTGCAACTTGTTCTTTCATATAGAACAATCTGAGCTTGATTGTGATTGCCAGGGGTAGCTTTATTTGGTAGAGATTGAGTTACAACATGCTGGAGCACAATGACCAAGGAGTACACTTCCTTCCTCTGTGGTTATAGCTTCTCTTTGCATTACCCTGATGCTGCACAAGGTGCTTCAGACCCACGTAGACAGGCTGACGTATGCTTGTAATACAAGGTGATGGAAACAGAAAATGCTGGAAACACTCAGCAGGGCGGGCAGCATCTGTGGAGAGAGAAACAATCAACTTCATCAGACCTGTTGTGAACAAAGTGAAAGGGGCAAGGTGGAAATCTCACTGGAGAGCAAAGAACTTAGAATCCCACTACCATACAGTGTTGAAAAGCACAGACAGGCCCTTCGGCCCACAGCATCCATGCCAACCCTTTTTCCCATCTACATAAATTGGTAAGTTGGTTTATTATTGTCACATGTACTGAGGTACAGTGAAAAACTTTGTTTTGCATGCCGTCCGTTCAGATCATTTCATAACATAAGTACATCGAGGAAGTACAGGGAAAAGCAATAACAGAATGCAGAATAAAGTGTTACAGTTACGGAGAAAGTGCAGTGCAAGCAAATAATAACGTGCAAGGCCATAATGAGGTAGATTGTGAGGTCAAGAGTCCGATCTATCGCACAAGGGAACCATTCAATAGTCTTATAACAGCGGGATTGAAGCTGTCCTTGAGCTTGGTGGTACGTGCTTTCAGACTTCTGTATCTTCTGCCTCATGGGAGAGGGGAGAAGAGAGAATGTCTGGGGTGGGAGGGGTCTTTGATTATGCTGGCTGCTTTACCAAGGCAGTGAAGTGTAGACAGAGTCCATGGAGGGGAGGTTGGTTTCCGTGATGTGCTGAGCTGTGTCCACAACTCTCAGCAGTCTTTTGCGGTCTCGGGCAGAACATAGAGTCATCACAGAGTCATAGAGGTAAACAGCAGGGAAACAGGCCCTTCGGCCCAACTGGTCCATGCCGACCACAATGCCTTATCTGTGATGCATTGAGATAGGATGCACTCTATGGTGCATCTATAAAAATTGGTAAGTGTCAACAAGGACATACCAAATTTCTTTAGTCTCCTGAGGAAGTAGAGGCTCTGGTGATCTTTCTTGACCACGTCATCTAGGTAGTCGGACCAGGACATGAATGATGTTCGCTCATAGGAACTTGAAGCTCTCAACCCTCCCGACCTCAGCACCATTGAGTGTGTGCACCGCCCTCCTTCCTGAAGTCATAATCCCATTTGCCTGCATTCAGAATGGATATGTCTATGCCTTCCCTATTTAAATGTCTGTCCAAATGCCTATTACATGTGGTAATTGCATCTGAATCCTCCACCTCCTCTGGCAGTGAGCTTCAGATATCAACCACTCTCCGTGTAAAAAAAATTACCCTTCACGGTTGACATTCCTGGAAGTGGCAGTGAATTCAACAGTAATTGAAAGTTTTAATTTCTTGTAATGTTAGAATCTGTTTTAAAATATGGTGAGTTGGAAATGAACTGCAGTTATTCACGCCTTTAGATGTCCCCAGTTAAACATTGGTGTGAATTCTGGAGTGAATATTCATTCAATTGATAAAAGGCTTAATAGGTCAAATGAGCAGTGTGAGCCAATTAAAGATCTTCAAGGATCAATGGGATATTTCCCCTGCTAAAAGCTTACTACATAAGGAGGTGTTAACCAGAACGGCCATTTACCTTTGATACAAGACATGTTTCTTCACGCAATGCTCTCCCCCAAATGTCTGTAGTCCCTCTGCCAATTGTAAGTCTCAAAATCAGAGTCAAAAAGCCATGGAGTCATACAGCACAGAACAGGCCCTCCGGCCCACCACGTCTATGCCAACCATTGCAAGTCCCGTTTACCCTCACTTGCTTATGTTAGGCACCGGTGTTAGGAAACATAAAACCAGGGGAGTTGGTAGCTGCAGATCAGACAGAGTCCAACTAAAGGCTGGAGCAGATTTGATGGGCTTACTCTTATTGCAAAGGAAGGACTACAGTTTCGGGTCCTGCAACTGGGTCCTGCATAACAACCTCTCAAATGTTTCAGGGGTGCATTAAGGAAGAAACATGTGTGGTGTTGATGCATTGAAAGAAAATATATTGACTTGATGGGACAATAAACAAAGAGAAAAAGGTGAAGTGATTGTATTTACTGTACTAATTATGAATATATCTTTGGGAAAAGGATCTCCTTTTAGGATTTAGCACAGTCTTGTGTGAGTATGGATAAAGAAGCTTCTCCCTTCAGTACACCAGCTCGGTGCAGGCCTTGATATTTCAAGAAGTAGCCATAAATCAGTATTTTTTGCAGCTTTGGGAGAATGTGCATGCCTTCGATCAGCTGCCTTGAAGTGCGTAAGATTTTATCACGTCCTTTATTACAAATACTGATGACGTGACCCTTGACAATCATACATGTTGATAAGGATTACAGTTATCCGCTATCTCACGCCTGGAGTTCAGACCACAGCAGTGCTGAGGGAACGGTGCAACTTGCCTGATTTGGGCCAAGGACGGCATTTGAAAAGTGTTGGCAGATATACGTGAAAGCATATGTAAAGGCAGGAGACCACCCCTCTCTATCTTTACTCAGTTCATCTCTTTGGTAGTCTAAGTACTTATTTTCATTCCACTTGCTGAGTTATTGTTCCCAAAGACCTGTCAGTCTTGTTGTGGGCTCCATGGTGGCTCGAACATTCTGTATTTATATATTTTAGATTTTGTTTTATGAACAAATTATATCTAGAAATAATAATAAGGTATTATTATTCTTAAGAGAGTGCCCCCTTCCTTAAGAGTCCAAATAGATTTTGTCTACAGCAAATTAACTGAGAATCTTTGAAGAATTTAGTGTGTGAGCAGAAGTGCCATCTTCTCGCAGCTCCCATCGAGCAGGAGGTACAGAAGCCTGAAGCCCCACACCATCAGGTTCAGGAACAGCTACTTCCCTTCAACCATTTGGTTCTTGAACCAACCGGCACAGCCCTAATCACTACCTCAGTACAGCAAAACAATGGCCACTTTAATCACTTTGCACTCAGATGGACCTTATTTTATATTTAAAATAGAATTTGTTTCATGCATTTATGTTTAATTTATGTATTTCTTGTGAATGCTGCTTATCTGATGCTACGTGCCTGTGGTGCTGCTGCAAGTAAGTTTTTCATTGCACCCGTGCACACATGGACTTGCTCAGATGACAATAAACCTGACTTTGAAGAAATCACTTGAAAGATTAGAACTTACATACAACCTTCCCATGAAATGTTCATTTATTTCAGTGAAAACCATTCTCAGTATTAGAAGTTGCCCTGAGATTCCTGAAGGTGAGCCTGCATCGGAGTGTTCAGGATTACTTCCAATGATCTTCATCAATCCCAAGCACAAGCCAGATTGATTGATGGCTGTGTATCACTCACAACAATGAGACGTCCCCATGCTGTGCAATGCTTGGTGACAAATGCTGCCAAATGGCACATTCCCAGGTGCAGGGACAGTGAGTTCAGGAAGAGGAATGGGGATAATTTGGAGCAAGTGAGTGTTAAGAAGCAGGAGACGTTAAATTGGTAAATTGGTTCATTATTGTCACATGTACCGAGATACAGTGAAAAACTTTGTTTTGCGTGCCATCCATACAGATCATTTCGTCACATCAGTGCATCGAGGTAGTACAAGGGAAAACAATAACAGAACGCAGAATAAAGTGTTACAGTTACAGAGAAAGTGCAGCGCAGGCAGACAATAAGGTGCAAGGCCATGACGAGGTAGATTGTGAGGTCAGGAATCCATCTTATCATACAAAAGGTCTGTTCGGTAGTCTTATAACAGCGGGATAGAAGCTGCCCTTGAGCCTGGTGGTACGTGCTTTCAGGCTTTGGTATCTTCTGCCCAATGGGAGGGGGGTAGAAGAGAGAATGTCCAGGGTGGGAGGTGTCTTTGATTATGCTGGCTGCTATACCGAGACTGCAAGAAGTATAAACAGAGTCCGTGGAGGGGAGGCTGGTTTCCGTGATATGCTGAGCTGTGTCCACAACTCTCTGCAGTTTCTTGCGGTCATGGGCAGAGCAGTTGCCGTACCAAGCCGTGATGTGTTGGATATCATGGGATGCATCAGGATTGATATATACCCAGGCCCAGATGAGATCTATCCCAGGTTGCTATGGGAAGCAAGGGAGGAGATAGCTGTGGCCCCGACAAAAATGTTTCCATCTTCATTAGCTGCAGGTGAGGTACCAGGACACTGCAGGATAGCTTGTGTTGTTCCTTTATTTAAGATAAGTCAGGGTGTCGTCCCGAAATCAATTTCCCTATCCGTCCACTGTAAAGAACACAGTGCCACGAGGTCGATTCGAACAAATACCTTTATTAGCAGTGCACCGCTAGGAGAATTCTCTTCAGCACTCACTAACAGTCGCTCCCAAGTTCTCCCAGTACAAAGGGGTAGACAGAGATTTATACAGGTATTGTCATGCACACTTTAATGAGTCAGGTGCCGGAGTTCTTGGTTGAGCAGGAAACGGACAAAGGGCTACTGCAGATGGACAAAGAGCAGCCTCACACCACAGGTTCAGCTAATCATTTTGCAATCAGGTGAGACAAAGGCAGGTATCACCTTCATTATTTGAGACAGCCTTCCCATTTCCCGTTAAGATTGACCATCATCTCCATAGTCAAGCATAATGGGAATCCAATTAAGTTCCAGACACAGCAATTACCACACAGCACCCAGCCCAGGAAAGCAGTGGTGTGGCTGTTCTGGCCTGAAGGACACTTTTTAAATCAGTATTTCAAGCAGCCATAATTCTCATCCATTTTAAGATGTCAATACAGTTCTAGTTTAATAATCCCACACCTCCTCAAGGGAACTACAGGCTTATGTCAGTGGTAGGGAAATAGGTGGAGAAAATCCTGAGGGATAGGATCGAGGTACGTTTGGAAAGGCAGGGGGTGATCAGGGATAATCACCGTAGCTTTGTGCAGGGGAAATCCTGCCTCGCTAATTTGTCTGAGGATTCGGAAAAGGTAACAGAAAACTGATGAAGTCAGGGTGGTATATGTTGCCTTTATGGACAATTGAGAAGGACCCATATGGTAGGCTGGTCCAGATGCTTCAGGCACATGGGATCCAGAGTGAGCTGGCTGATTGGATCCAAAATTGACTTGGTGGTGGAGGAAGGATGCTTTTCTGATTTCTGTCGCCAGTGGTGTACCGCAGGGATCAGCGCTGGGACCTTCACTGATTGTGATAGCGACTTGGATGTGAATGTAAGACGTATGATTTGCAAGTCTTGCAGATGACACGAAAGTTGATAGGCTTGTGGACAGTGAGGAAGGTCGTTTAAGTCTACAGCTGGATATAAATCAGATGGAAAGTTGGGTGAAGTGTTGGCAGAAAGAACTTGATCCCCACAAGTGCGTTTTGGGAAGTCAGATAGGGGTAGGACATATACAGTAACTGGTAGGGCACTAAGGAATGTTGATGAACAGAGAGACCTAGGGGTCCAAGTCCACAGTTTCCCGAAAGAGGCAACACAGGTCGATAGGGTGGCGAGGGAGGCATATGGCACGCTGGCCTTTATCGGTTGAGGCACACAATATAAAAGTTGGGACATTATGTAGCAACTTTACAAAACACTGGTCAGACAGCACTTGGAGTACTATGTGCAGTTCTGGTCAGTGCACCATAAGAGATATGTGGTCACTCTGGAGAGAGTGCAGAGGAGACTCAACAGGATGTTGCCTGGCTTAGAGGACTTTAATTATGGGGAGAGATTGGATTGGCTGGGGTCATTTTCTCCAGAATGGAGGAGGCTGGGGGATGACCTGTTAGAGGTATATAAAATTATTAGACAGGATAGATTAACTCAGGTAGATTGGTTCTACTTCGTTAGGAGTTTGAGGAGATTTGGTGTGTCACGAAAGACTCTTGCAAATTTCTACAGATATACGGTGGAGAGCATTCTGACTTTGTTGCCTTACCACCTGGTATGGAGGCTCCAATGTGCAGGATCAAAAGAGGCTATAGAGGGTTGTAGACTCAGCCAGCTCCATCACGGGCACAACCCTCCCCACCATCGAGGACATCTTCAAGAGGTGGTGCCTCAAGGAGGCGGCATCCATCATTAAGGACCCTCACCACCCGGGTCATGCCCTCTTCGCGTTACTACCATCAGGGAGGAGGTACAGAAGCCTGAAGACCCACACACAACGGTTCAGGAACAGCTTCTTCCCCTCCGCCATCAGATTTCTGAACGGTCCATGAACCCATGAACACTACCTCGTTATTCCTCTACTTTTGTAACTTGTAGTAATTTTTATGTCTTGCACTGTACTGCTGCTGCAAGACAACAAATTTCACAACATATGTCAGTGATAATAAAGCTGATTCTGATCCTGAGATCATCAGAATCTTTTTCCCATGGTAGGGGATTCAAAAACAAGTAAGCATGGGTTGAAGGTGAGAGGTGGGAGTTTTAAGGGGGAATTGAGGGGTAAGTGTTTTTTACACAGAGAGCGGTTGATATCCAGAATGCTCTGCCAGAGGAGGTGGTGAAATCATATACGATTACTGTGTTTAAAAGGCAATTAGATGGACATTTGAATAGGCAGGGCATAGAAGGACAAGGTCCTAATGCAGGCTTAAGTGTAAAATAGTCGAAGCACTTAAAGCAAGGGCACTGACTTTAACGATGACAGATACTCCTTCAGTCCTTGACTCTCACCTGCTGCTTCAGCTGTCAGTCTGTGTGCAGCCAGCTCTTTCCATCGAAAAGGTTTGTCCTTCCAACAGATGAGTCGCTCTGTGGATCTCACAGCTCTTTTTGCTCTTCAACGCCTCGTGGAACTTTGGTGAAGCCCTGAGGAATCTCTCTGTCACACCGTCTGCTCTCCTCGGCTTCTTCTGTCACACTCATATTCTACTCACGAGAGAGAGAGAGAGAGGTGGGTGGGGAGGGAGGGGTTAGCAAGAGAGAGGGAGAGACAGAAAGATAGAGAGAGAGAGAGGGAGGGAGAGAGAATGAGAGAGAGACACACACACAGAAGGAGAGAAAGAAATACAGACTGATGGGGAGATGAAGAGAGACTGGGAGGGAGATAGAGAGGCAGAGGCAAAGGCAGAGGCAGAGAGAGAAAAAGAGATAGAAAGAGATTGGAGGGGAAAGAGATGGAGAGATATATAAAGAGAGAGACAGAAGCAGAGAGAGAGAGTGGGGGACAGGGAGAGTAAGAGAGGAAAAGGGAGACAGAGAGAGAGACAGAGAGGAGGGGGAGGTAGGGGGCAAGAGGCAGAAAGACAGAGAGACAGAGGGAGAGAATGAGAAGGGAGAAAGAGGGAGAGGCAGAAGCATGCAGGTAGATAGATGAAGAGGGAGATTGGGAGGGACAGAGACAGACAGAGGAGAGAGGGAGAGACAGAGGCAAAGAGAGAGGGGCAGAGAAAGAGATTGATGGTGGGGAGAAATACAGGGAGAGAGAGAGAGGGACCGAGATAGAAAGAGGGAAAGAGAGTGGGAAGTAGATCCAGCGAGAGTGAAAGAGAGAGAAAGAGAGAGGGAGAGAAGGAACGAGAGAGAGAAAGAGAGAGAGAAAGAAAGAGAGAGAGAGAGAGAGAGAGAGAAATGGAGAGAAAATGGATCAGATGTTCAGCAAATGTGAGCCCACATCACAAGATGAAAAAGTTCGATGTAAGTTAGTGTTCAGGACCAAGGAGCCTTCCATATTCCCCATACTTGCTAAACCTGGAAACTGCAACATCCCTATATTGCTTTAACGTATATGACTGCCCATTAGTGCTTCACAAGAATGTTTCAGACAGATTCTGACAGTCAAAGAAAGGGGTGTTAGGGCAGGTGCCTGACGGCCTAGCTGGGAACTTTAACATACCATTAAAGTGCTGATGGGCTTGGTAGTTAGTACCCACCACACTTTACACACCAAGTCCATGTTTCCATTGCCTTCCCACACTGTCAAAGTCTTCAAGAAACCTATCAGTGCTGCCCGTTTCTTCCTCCTGTGAACAGATTTGCAATCCAGACGTCTGCACCATTGCGCTGAATATTCTGTGTCACGGCAGTCATTGTGAACAGCCTTATAAATGCTCTAAAGCTCTCCTGTGGTATGCAGGGGGATTCTACACTGATAATTTCCTGCTTTGTAGGAATTTATATCACTGGAGCAAATCAGCCTTAAACAGAAGTAACAACTCTACTCCTGTCAGCAAGTCAATACATTCCTCGTTAAATGATGAAAGTAGGTCTTTTTGGCTGTCACCAGTGTTATCTACTGTGCAGCCATTTAAGTGAATCTGTCACTTACTGTTGGAGGACTCTGCGTTCGAGGCTTGCTGTGGTTTTTCCAATAGCTTAACTCATTCTTATCCAAAGTGGTGGATGCTGCACATTGCTGACATAAAGTTGGCACAGACAATCTCAGCAACAATCCGTTATTGTTATTTTAACTGTGTGCACCTGAATTCAGTCCACAGGGCCAAACCTCACTAATTCCCCTTCCCGTTCCAACTCTGACCTTTGCCTCGGTGTCCTCCTGCACCATTGTAACCGAGGACCACCCTAGGTTTAAGAAATAGCAACTCATCTCAAGAGCTCTGTCAGACTTGTGGGAATTTCCATCATGGGCACAACCCACCCCACCATCGAGGACATCAAGGGGCAGTTCCTCAAGAAGGCAGCGTACATCGCTAAGGACCCTCAACATCCGGGACATGCCCTCTTCTCGTTAATACCATCGTGGAGGAGGTACAGGAGCCTGAAGACCCACACTCAATGATTCAGGAACAGCTTCTTCCCCTCTGCCATCAGATTTCTGAACGGTCTATGAACACTACCTCGTTATTACTTATTTTTTTACATTAGTTACTTATTTTTGTAACTTATAATAATTTTTTTGTCTTTGCACTGTACTGCTGCCACAAAACAACGAATTTCACATCATATAAATCATTGATAACGAATCTGATTCTGATTCCATGGTTGTGGTAAAAAGAAGTAATCTCAGACATCTATCTAGAAAGTCTTGCCATTGGAGCAGATCAGACTGAGCGAGAGGAGCTAGGAGAATGGAGTCTTTTCTGGAGGCAGGATGGGAAGAAACGTTGTCCAGATTGTGGGATGTAATGGGTGTTTGTTGCTAACCTATCCCCTGAGACAGAGACACAGAGATCCAACAAAGGAAGGGAAGAGTTGGAGATGGGCTGTGGGAAGGTGAGGGCAGGGTAGATATTGTCAGCAAAAGTAATGAAATAACCGGGGACAGGAAGCAGCACCAATTGTCCACGCAGCAGGAAGAGAGTTGAGGGAGGGGGCCAAAGGAGGACTGAAACACAAAATGTTCTACTTAACTCACAAGAAGGGAGGTTGAGCTTGAGCCCACAGGAATTCGCAGAGCTAGACCTTTGATCTGGAGAAAGCGAAGGAAGTTCAAGCAGAAGTTGTTCAATGTGACAACAAGTTCAACCACAGGATTGAGTGTGTTGGTGGAGGGGAACTGGTCGGGCCTTTACTCAAGGAAGAAGCGGAGGACACCTCAGACTACCCTGATGGGGGATGGAAGTGTAGAGGGATTGTATGTCCATGGTAAAGACGAACCAGTTGGGATCGGGAACTTGGAGTTTGTCAAAGTGGTAGAGGACATCAGAGGTTTCACAGACTGGACCGGGGGATAGAGCCAATGTAGGAAGAGCTAAGTCTGATGCTGCAAGAACAGGTTGAAATAATGGGTTTGGCCAGACAGTCCTGCTTGTGAATCGGGCAGGAGGTAATTTGTAAATTGGTTTATTATTGTCACATGTACCAAGGTAAAGTGAAAAACTTTGTTTTGCATGCCATCCATACATCGAGGTAGTACAAGGGAAAAGCAGAAACAGAATGCAGAATATAGTGTTACAGTTATAGAGAAAGTGCAGTGGAGGCAGACAATAAGGTGCAAGGGCCATGATGAGGTAGATTGCGAGGTCAAGAGTCCTTCTTATCGTACAAGAGGTCTGTTGTCAAGGCTGGTGATGCGTGTTTTCAGGCTTTTTTATCTTCTGCCCAATGGAAGGGGGGAGGATGTTTGGGGTGGGATTATATTGGCTGCTTTTTCGAGACAGCAAGAAGTATAAACAGAGTCCATGGAGGGGAGGCTGGTGTCCGTGATGTGCTGAGCTGTCACCACAACTCTCTGCAGTTTCTTGCCGTCCCAGGCAGAGCATTTGCCATACCAAGCCATGAGGCATCCAGATAGGACGCTTTCAATGGTGCATCTACAAAAATTGGTCAGGGTCAAACAGGACATGCTGAATTTCCTTAGCCTTTTGAGGATGTAGAGGCACTGGTGTGCTTTCTTGGCCATGGCATCTACGTGGTCGGACCAGGACAGGCTATTGGTGATGTTTATTCCTAGGAACCTAAGTAGAAGTGGACAGTGTGGGACTGAGAGGCTATAAGACCGGAAACTGTGAAGGGAAGGTCTCCTCAGTAAATATCCATCGCTGTCTAATGGCCTAATGCTCATTGGTGGGATTAATGTCCAGAGGGAGGCATGAGGATGTGTCTGAGAGCTGATGTTTGACCTCTGTGAGATAGAGACCAGCACCACCCTTGTCGATGAGTATCATGGCCATATTGGGGAGTGCTGCAAGTTCAGAAGAGGTTAGGTTTAAAGAGAGAGAGAGAGATGGGAAGAGAGAGAGAGAGATGGGGAGAGAAAGAGAGAGAGAGAGAGAGAGAGAGAGAGAGAGAGATACAGTTGGAAACAAGCCCTTCGGCCCACTGAGCCCGTGCCAACCATCAATCACCCATTTACACTGATCCCAATATTTTATTCTCCCCCCACCCCCACCAGATTCTACCACAATCCTACACACTAGGGGCCATTTACTGCAGTCAATTAACCTACCAACCAGCATGTCTTTGGGACGTGGGAAGAAATTGGAGCACCCAGAGGAAATGCATGTGGTCACAGGGAGAACATGTAAACTCTACACAGACAAGCGCCAAGGTCAGGACCGAACCTGGGTCCTCTGGCGCTCGGAGGCAGTGCCTCTACTACATGTGCCACCATGCCTCCCCAATAACCTCCCTAACTTGTATTTAATCTCCCTGGAAATGAACAGTAACATTCTGCTAGTTTTATTGCCCCAATTACAGGGAGTGTTCACTTCTTCCTGCATTAGCTGGAGAGAGTTTTACCGGCTCCTGTCAAATCAGGGAGCGGTTTGTGCGTGGGGTCATGCACTCCAGAAATCACTGTCTGCCTCACTCAGTTCACCCAGTCTCAGCGCCCTTCCAGCTCGTCACTCAGAGTGGATTTTGAACTCTGCTCCCGAAGGCAAGGTTCAGGTGTACAGGCCAAGTGCTGGCAAGTGGGATGGCTAGCATGGGCATAGAGGGACGAATGGTCAGCTGCTTGCTGTACGTCTCCATGACTCTATGCAGGTCAAATGCCTGCGCCCCAGGAGCACTGAAACCAATGGCTTGATGCGCAACAAGGATATGTCCTGGGCCCAGGCAGGCCATCTCTGTCCTGCACCTCACGGATTTCAACCTGCTGTAATGTCAGAAACCTAGCCGGCAACATTTTCAAAGATTTTATTTAAAAAGAAAGAACCATGATTTTCTGAGGAACAGGCTTCCTCTAAAGCTAATTCTCCTTAGGAAGCAAAGACTGTAAAATACCTTTCCTCTTTACAGTGAACGAACTAATTGTTTTTTCATTAATTAGAATGTTGGATTTGTACAGTAATTCAATATGCGGATGGAGCTTTGACATGTTGGGATAATGCAATAATAATAGATCTTCTAGTTTCCAAGATTGCTGGACCATAACTTTATGTCTCTAATCTTCATTTGAACATACTTTTCATCTCTTACAGTCACTTCTAATCTCGGTGAAGCATAAATGTGTTAATTGAAACTGATTTGTTTCAATAACTTGAATCAAAGACACACTTTAATAATCGCACTCAGGAAAAGGAGATGGGGGGTGTGCAGGAAGGGTGAAGATTGGGAACACCCTTTCCAGCTGTCTTAATTCACTCTTATCTTGAGATTGGTTATTTAAGTCTTAACTAGGGGAATAACAATAAGTTATATTTACCTAACACTTATAATGGAAGGATGACACAGTGGTGGTGTAGGTAGTGCTGCTGTCTCATAGCTCCAGTGACCCAGTTTGACCCTGACTGTGTGGAGTTTGCACGTTCTCAAAGTGACCGCATCGAAGTCAAAGTCCAAGTCGAGTCCATGTGTGCACAGGTGCAATGAAAAACTTACTTGCAGCAGGATCACAGGCACAGAGCATCAGATACACAATATTCACAAGAGAAAACATCAATTATACAAAATTATACAAGAAAGAACACAATTAGAACAAAAAAAGGCCATTGTAGTGCAAAGTGGTCATGGTGTTCCTACACTGAGGTAGTGATTAGGGTTGTGCAGGTCAGTTCAAGAACCGAATGGTTGAAGGGAAGTAGCTGTTCCTGAACCTGGTGGTGCGGGACTTCAGGCTTCTGTACCTCCAGCCCGATGGTAGCTGCGAGAAGATGGCATGGCCCAGACGGTGGGGATCTTCAATGATGGATGTCGCCTTGGTGAGGCAGCGCCTCCTGTCGATACTATCGATGGGGGGGAGGAATTTGCCCGTGATGTATTGGGCTGAGTCTACCACTCCCTGCGGCTTCTTACATTCCTCCAGGTGCTCCCACATCCCAAAGACCTGCTGGTTGGTAGGTTAATTGGCCGCTGAAAATTGCCCCTGGTGTAGGTAAGTGGGAGGACAATCAAAGGGGAGCTGATGAGCAGGTGCGAGAGAATAGATTGCATGGAAGTAAATAGGAGAAAGGGATTGATGGGATTGTTTCATGAGACGGCAGACTCGATGGGCCAAATGGTCTCCTTCTCAAGTCAGTAGAAAATATGAAGCATAAATAAATGAAAAATGCCATCAAAAAATGTTGGCACCTGACCAATAAGATGATATAAAAACAGAAAACCAAACGTTGAGTCAAAGAGATGGCTTGTAAAGAGTATCTTAAAGAAGGAGCGAGAAATAGAGCCAGTGAACAGTTGAAGAACAGAATTCCAAAGTTTAGGATTTCATTAGTGGGAGGAGAAAGTAAGTTCTAGAGTTATCCAAAGGGTGGGTTTGAAAGAACACAAGACATTAGTGAGAGGTTAGACTATGTGGAGATTTGAAAGGAAGCATGAAAAGATTAGAACTGAGGTATTGCTCATTGGTGGGTTACCAGTCAAAGGCAAAGCCCTCACATGTCTTCAGCTACTGCTGGACTCTCACTGAAATTTGGGACAGAGACTATTTATACTGATTTTCGTTTCTAGATCCAAGTGAAGCAAGCTCAAACAATTTCAGATGAGCAGCCTGTCTTGTTTGCGCCAGGTCTGGCCAGATCTGATGTAAGGTCATCCACCTGCAGCATAAACTCAGATTTTCCCTCTTCACATACACGGACTGCCCCGTAATTCAGAATCCTCTTTTGTTTCAGATTTCCAGCAACTGCCGATTAACTGAGGCAGGTACAGTGAGGACATTTAAAAGGCACTTGGAAAGGTACATGGATGGGAAAGGTTGAGAGGGATATGGGCCAAACGTGGGCAAATGGGACTAGTTTAGATGGGCCTCTTGGTTGGCATGGACCAGCTGGACAGAAGACCCTGTTTCTGAGCTGTAATGCTTGACAACTACATCTGCTGCGCTCTGTGTCTCACTGTATCAGAGCATTGTTTTATTTTTATTCGGTCTCTATCTGTCCTTATTCATCCATTAACTGAATGACACCCAAAGCATTAGACTAAGCTTGGTCTCCACCTATTGAAGATATTCCCTCTGTCCTCTCCACCCCCACCCCCTTTCTGCTACTTAAAACACGCTTGTTCTCTCTCTTTCCCAGTTCTAATGAAGGGATATCAACCTGAGGTATTAACTCGGCTTCTGTCTCCACAAATGCTGCCTGATCCGCTGAGTATTCCCAGCACTTCCTGTCTTATTCCAGGAGAGACTAGATTTTGTTAAGGGAAAGGGGATGGAGGTGTGCGGGGATGTCATAAGGGAAGGGCAGGCTGTGCAACAGGTTGCATTAACATCCTGGACTTTTATACCACACACTGTTAAATGCACTGCAGGCCCTTGGGGCAAACGTCTGTCAGGTTGCAATCCTTATAAGCCAACAAACATAAAATAGAACACGATTAAAGTTAAGTCAACAGTTTTACATAGGTAATACAGACATGTCAGTGTGTATTAGTGGTGAAGCAGTGGATAACACAATCACCACGAGGTTGTGGAATCAAGTCCTGCTCCAGAAGCTCCTGAATATCATTTCAAATGAATATAAAGATCCCACCATCCTTAGAAACTCCTCAGTTTATAAATGCTGGATGCATGGATTTTTGCTGCAATGCCATTGACTCTTTGGATTATGAATCTTCTACTTACGATTTACAGATAGCATGCTCCTTTCTGCTTACACTACACTGAATTACACGTGATGTATTTTGCCCAGATTCGTGAAACTTCACTTAACAAAAAAATTTCCAGGAATGCATCCCCTTTGTGAGTCAAGGAATTAGTGGGATTTGAAAGTAATGGTGGGGACCCTGTCCTAGCTAACTTCACTGAAATTGTTTGAGAATTTAGTTCGTAACTGGGGATTACTGGCAGGTTATTTATCATCCATCCCTAACTGTCATCGAATTACATGGCTTACTGACAAATTAAGAGTTGGCTACATAGGTGGTTCTGGAGCTACCTTTAGGGTAAGGAGGGAAACAAATGTAGCCTCGTCTACACTAGAGACCCAAATGCTTTGTGGAGCACCCACACTCAGTCCACAGAAGTGCTGTCTGTTGTCCTGTTGTCACTTTAATTCACCATCCCACTCCATCTCAGTCTGTGGTCTCCCACACTGTTACGAATCCCAAGATGGGCTCAAGGAACAACACTGCATTTATTGTCTGGGCGCGTTGCTGCCTGCAGGACTCGATACTGAACTCTCCAAATTCGGACAACTTGCTCCTTCTCGCTGTCTGTAATGGGACTGGGCATTTGCACTTGCTATTCCTCACTCATATTTCTTTCTCTCATTTGTACGTTCCAGCCTACTCAGCATGACTCAGTGGGACGGACTACACAGCATCACCCAGAGTCCGCAACATCAACGACACATTACACAGACAAATCATCCAATAGTAGGTACTCCCTTTGTTTTTAACCCATTGACCTCCCTCGCATTCTCTCTCACTTACACTAACACTCTCGCTCTTTCCCAGTTCTGATGAAGGGGCTTCGACCTGAAACATGAACCGTTTCTTTCTCCACAGATGCTGCCTGTCCTGTTGAGTGTTTCCAGCATGTGCTGTTTTCCTTGCCAACTTTAACCCCTGTCCAGTATCGAGTAGCCTTGCATCATTACACACAAATAGCTTTCCAACCTTAAATTCCAGTTCATCAACTGAATTTAAACTCCACATCTGCCCTGATGAGATTTGAACTCAGATCTCTAGATTGTTAGCTGAGGCCTCTGGATTACAAGACCGACAAGATAGGATATCTTTATTAGTCACATGTACATCGAAACACACAGTGAAATGCATCTTCTACGTAGAGTGTTCTGGGGCAGCCCGCAAGTGTTGCCGCACTTCCGGCGCCAACATATCATGCTCACAACTTCCTAACCTGTACGTCTTTGGAATGTGGGAGGAAACCGGAGCACCCGGACGAAACCCATGCAGACACGGGGAGAATGTACAAACTCCTTACAGACAGCGACTGGAATTGAACCCAGGTCACTGGCGCTGTAATAGTGTTAGCTAACCAGTATACTACCGTGCCTGCTAGCTTAACCACTATGCCATCACCAAACTACTTACGAAAGCTTGCTATGTATAAATTGGCTGGCATGCTTCCAATATTACAGCAGATACATCTCAGAAGTATTTTATTGGCTCGCAAGTGCTTTGGCAAGTTCCGAGGTTGTGGAAAGTGCTGTAAAAGTTAAAATCTACCTTTCTTTCAACTGAGAAAGCCTGCCTGTCAATAGAGCAAAATAGCTTGTGCATAAGGCAATTTTGAGAAGGAACAATTACACGTCAGTGGGAGACACACTGGAAGAAGGGTAATGGGTAAGACATTTCAGACTGAGATGATCAGAAACATCTTCTCCCAGAGACTGATGAGTCTGTGGAATTCTCTACAACAGAAAGCAGTTGAACCCAAGTCATGGGCAGCTTATGGATCAGCTAACTCATGGCGCCAGAGACCTGGATTCAATCCTGACCTTGGGTGAGGCACTATAAGGCGTTGGTTAGACCGCATTTGGTATATCATGAACAATTTTGGGTCCTGTATCTAAGGAGCGATGTGCTGACCCTGGGGAGGGTCCAGAAGAGGTTCACAACGATGATCCTGGGAAAGAAAGACTTAATGACTGAGGAGTGTTTGATGGCTCTGGGCATGTACTTGTTAAAGTTCAGAAGAATGAGGCAGGATCTCACTGAAACCAACTGAATATTGAAAGGCATGGATAGAGTGGACATGGAAAGGATGTTTCCATTAATAGGAGGGACTTGAATCGTGGGCACACCCTCAGAATAAAGAAATGTCCCTTTAGAACTGAGATGAGGAGGAATTTCTTCAGCCAGAGTGTGGTGAATCTGTAGAATTCGTTGCCACAGAGGGATGTGGAGGCCAAGTCATTGGGTGTACTTAAAACGGAGATTGATAGGTTCTTGATTGGAAAGGGGCTTAAGGGTTATGGAGAGGAGGTGAGAGAGTGGAGGTGCCAATGCCGCACTAAATGAGAAAGTTGCAACAAATTTGTCTGGGGTAAAATTAAGTCACTGAAAAAAGTGAAATAAAAAGCAAAAATGTTGGAAACACTCAGCAGGTCAGGCAGCATCTGAACAAAGAGAAATAGGGTTAACTTTTCAGGTTGGAGACCTTCTACCAGAACTGGGAAAAAGAGAAAACAAGTTAGTTTTTAGGTGCAGAGAAGGTGGGGGATGGATGGATGGATGGAAGGGGATCAGAGTCAGATTCAGGTTTATTATCACTGACATATACAACATAGGACACTACAGCACAGTACAGGCCCTTCGGCCCACAATGTTGTGCCGACATTTTATCCTGTTCTAAGATCTGTCTAACCCTTCTCTCCCACATAGCCCTCCATTTTTCTATCATTCATGTGTCTATCTAAGAGTCTCTTAAATGTCCCTAATGTATCTGCCTCCACCCCCTTGCCAGCAGTGCGTTCCACACACTCACCACGCTGTGTGTAAAAAACTTACCCCTGACATCCCCTTATATCTTCCTCCAATCACCTTAAAATTATGTCACCTCGTGTTAGCCATTGTCACCATGGGAAAAAGTCTCTGACTGTCCACTCTGTCTATGCCTCTTATCATCTTGTACACCTCTATCAATCCACCTCTCATCCTCCTTCTCTCCAAAGAGAAAAGCCCGAGCTCACTCAACCTATCCTCATAAGACATGCTCTCCAATCCAGGCAGCATCCTGGTAAATCTCCTCTGTACCCTCTCTAAAGCTTCCACATACTTCCTACAATGAGGCAACCAGAACTGAACACAATACTCCAAGTGTGTTCCAACCAGAATTCTGCACAGCTGCAATATTACCTTGCAGCTCTTGAACTCAATACCTCAACTAATGAAAGCCAACACACCATATACCTTCTTAACAACCCTATCGACCTGCATGGCAACCTTGAGGGATCTATGGATGTAGACCCCATGGTCCCTCTGTTCCTTCACACTGCTAAGAGTCCTGCCATTAACCTTGCATTCTGCCTTCAGATTTGATCTTCTGAATTGTATCACTTCACACTTTTCTTGGTTGAACTCCATCTGCCACTTCTCAGCCCAGGTCCGCATTCTATCAATATCCTGTTGTAATCTACACCAACCTTCTGCACTATCCACAACACCACCAACCTTCATTTCATCTGCAAACTTACTAACCAACCCTTTCACATCCTCATCCAAGTCATCTATGAATATCACAAAGAGCAGGGGTCCCAGAACAGATCCCTATGGGATACCACTGGTTACTGATCTCCAGGCAGAGTACGTTCCATCTACCACCACCCTCTGTCTTCTATGGGCGAACCAATTCAGAATCCACACAGCAAAGTTTCCCTGGATCCCATGCCTCCTGACTTTCTGAATGAGCCCTCCATGAGGAACCTTATCAAATGCCTTACTAAAATCCACGTAAACCACATCAACTGCTCTACCTTCATCAATGTGCTTTGTCACATCCTAAAAGAATTCAATAAGGCTCGTGAGGCACGACCTGCCCCTCACAAAGCCATGCTGACTGTCCTTAATCAGCCTATGCTTCTCTAAATGCCCATAAATCCTGTCTCTAAGAATCTTCTCCAGTAACTTGCCCACCACTGAACTAAGACTCACTGGTCTATAATTCACAGAGTTGGCCCTACTCCCTTTCTTGAACAAAGGAACAACATTTGCCACACTCCAATCATCTGGCACTACTCCTATGGCCAGTGAGGATGCAAAGGTCATCGCCAAAGGCCCAGCAATCTCTTCCCTCGCTTCCCGTAATAACCTTGAATAAATCTCGTCCGGCCCCGGTGACGTATCTATCCTAATGTTTTTCAGAAGTTCCAGCACATCCCCTTTCCTCACATCGACATGCCCGAGCATATCAGCCTGTCATACACCATCCTCACAAATGTCAAGGTCTCTCTCACTGGTGAATACTGAAGCAAAGTGTTCATTAAGGACCTCCCCTACCTCTTCTGACTCCAGGCACATGTTTCCTTTTTTATCCCTGATGGGTCCTACCCTCACTTTAGTCATCCTCCTATTCTTCACATATGTGTGGAAAGCCTTGGGGTTTTCCTTGATCCTACCAAGGACTTCTCATGCCCCCTTCTAGCTCTCCTATGTCCATTCTTAAGCTCCCTCCTGCCTACCTTGTAACTCTCCAGAGCCCTGTCTGATCCTTGCTTTCTAAACCTCAAGTAAGCATCTTTCTTCCTCTTGACAAGATATTCTACATCTCTCGTCAACCACGGTTCCTTCACTCTACCATCCTTCCCCTGCCTCAATGGGACAAACCTATCCAGAACCCCATGCAAGTACTCCCTAAACAACCTCCACATTTCTGCTGTGCACTTCCCCAAGAACATCTGTTCCCAATTTACGCTCCCAAGTTCCTGCCTAATAGCATCATAATTTCCCCTCCCACATATGTCGTGAAATTTGATGTTTTGTGGCAGCAGTACGGTGCAAGACATAAAGCTGTATATGGATAGCTCTGATAGTGTGAGACCAAACATTAATGGGGCAGCTAGAAGCATATTCTCGTCTCTGTTAGCTGTTGCTATTAGCATGGCTATGCAACATGCCCAGTAGTTCAAGGCTGTACTAACAGAGAGAGAGAAACTGAACCAAAATCACACGTGAATGGCAGGCAGGTATGGTCAGTTCTGATACGGCAGAAAGAAAGAATGAGTTACCTTAAAATGGAGAATTCAATATTGAGCCCTAATGGAAATAAGGAAATGAGATGTTATTCTCCAAGGTTATGCTGGGCCTGGTTGTAACAGTGCAGGAGGCCACAGACAGAAAGGTCAGAGTGGGAGCGGGATGATTAATTCAAGTGAGAAGCACCCAGAAGCTCACAGTCACTCCTGCAGACTGAGATCAGGTGCTCCGCAAAGCGATCACCCAATCTGCCTTTGGTTTCTCCAATGTAGAGGAGACTGTGAACACTAAATGCAGTGCACTAGTCAAAGTCAAAGTCAAAGTCGAGCTTATTGTCACATGCACAAGTACATGTGTGCACAGGTGCGATGAAAAACTCGCAGCAGCATCACAGGCACATAGCATCAGATACACAACATTCACAAGAAAAACATAAATTAAATATAAATTATACACAAGTTTTACAAGAAAGAACACAATTAGAACAAAGAAAAAGTCCACTGTAGTGCAAAATGGTCATGGTGTTGCTCTACCGAGGTAGTGATTAGGGTTGTACAGGTTGGTTCAAGAAGTGAATGGTTGAAGGGAAGTAGCTGTTCTTGAACCTGGTGGTGTGGGACTTCAGGCTTCTGTACCTCCTGCCCAATGGTAGCTGTGAGAAGATGGCATGGCCCTGATGGGGGGGAGCTTTGATGATGGATGTTGCCTTGTTGAGGCAGCGCCTCCTGTAGATACTACCGATGGTGGGGAGGGATGTACCCGTTATGTATTGGGCTGAGCCCACCACTCTCTGCAACTTCTTACATTCCTGTGCATTTGAATTGCCGCACCAGACCATGATGCAACCAGTCAGGATGCTTTCAACAGTACATCTGTAGAAGTTTGTTAGAGTGTTTGGTGATATGCTGAGCTTCCTTAACCTTTTAAGAAAGAAAAGATGCTGGCACGCTTTCCTTGTGATTGCATCTATGTGTTGGGCCCAAGACAGGTCGTCCGATATGTTGACGCCCAGGAATTTAAAGCTGCTGACCCTCTCCACCGCCGATCCCCCAGTGTAGACTGGCGCATGTAGACTCACTCATTTCCACTGGAGATAAGAAGGAATTTCTTCTCTCAGTGGGTCAGGACTCTGAGGAATTCTCCACACCGGAGAACTGTGGAGACAGTCAGTGAATATATTTAAATCAGAGACTTAACATCCAGGAATTTAAAGCTGAATTTGATCAACAGATTGGAAGAACAGTTGGATAGTTGAACGAGATTGGCAGAAGTGCGTGTGAATCACTGCTTCACTGCACAGACTGCTTGGGTCCCTGGATGGTGGGAAGGGAAGAGGTAACAGAACAGGCATTGCACTTCCTGCAGTTGCTGTGTGAAGGGAAGTGATTGATGGAGTTGGAAAAACAGAGCAGGGAATCATAAAGTCCATAGGGGACGAACCTGGATGTCACCAGTTGGTGTCAGTTCATCCTCCATTACACTCCTGCTCTGACCTCTCTCTCTGGCCAGCTGCTCTGTTGTACGCTTGAGGAAGAGCACATCATCTTCTGTGTTGGCAAGTTATAGCCTTCCACACTCAGTATCGAATTCGCCGTTTCAGGTAACTCACTTTCTCTGTTTCATATTGAGTTGGCTTTACATTTACTTCAAAAGATCGACAGCCCTCACGGTCACCTGACCTGAATAGGATGCATTCCAATTTTAAAGGATAAAAATCTGGGAGGTTTTCGCCACAGGTTTTCAACTCCCCCATTGACCGTGACTCCAGAATTATGGAGCCACAGAGCTGTACAGCACAGAAACAGCCTACCGCGTCCATGCTGACCTTTTTGCCCATCTCCACCAATCCCATTTGCTCTCATTAGGACCGCATCCCTCTATGCCTTCCCTATTTAAGTGTCTGTCTAAATGTCTTTTAAATGTAGCAACTGTATCTGATTCCACCATGCAGGCACGGTAGTGTAGCGGTTAGCGTAACACTATTACAGCGCCAGCGAGCTGGGTTCAATTCCGGCCGCTGTCTGTAAGGAGTTTCTACGTTCTCCCCGTGTCTGTGTGGGTTTCCTCCGGGTGCTCCGGTTTCCTCCCACATTCCAAAGACGTATGGGTTAGGAAGTTGTGAGCATGCTATGTTGGCACCGGAAACATGGCAACACTTGCGGGCTGCCACCAGAACACTACGCTAAAAGATGCATTTCACTGTATGGGGCGGCACGGTAGCATAGCGGTTAGCGCGACGCTATAACAGCACCAGCGATCGGGGTTCGATTCCCGTCACTGTCTGTAAGGAGTTTGTACATTCTCCCGTGTCTGCGTGGGTTTCCGCCGGGTGCTCTGGTTTCCTCCCACATTCTAAAGATGTACGGGTAGGTTAATTTGGGGTTTAAGATGGGCAGCGCGGACTCGTTGGGCCGGAAGGGCCTGTTACCACACTGTAAATAAAAGTTAAAAAAAATTTTTAAAATATGTTCTGATGTACATGTGACTAATAAAGATATCTTATCTTATCTTTTCTTACCTCCTCTGGCAGCGCGTTCCAGATACCAACCACTCTCTGCATTAAAAACTTACCTCTCAGATCACCTTTCAATCACCTTAAACCTATGCCCTCTCGTTTTTGATACATCTACCACAGGAAAATGATTTTGATTACCTACGCTCTCCAAGCCGATTGTAATCTTATATCCCTCTATCAGGTCACCTCTCAGCCTCCCCCACTCCAAGGAAAACAAGCCCAGCCTCTCCAATCTCTCCTCATGACTAAAGTCCTGCAATCCAGGCAACATCCTGGCAAATCTCTGCTGCACCCTCTCCTGTGCATTCCCATCCTTCCTATCCTGTGGCGATAAAATCTGCACATATTATTGGCAAAAGTGACAGAAAAAAAGTTTCAGAAAGGGCAGAGGAATAACTAAATACGACAAGTAGAGGTCAGCCAACCGAACAACAGTGCTTGATAAGCACTGGGATTATTTGGAACAAAATGGGTTGATAATGAAAGTCAAAGGTAAATTGTATTTAACTATATTGAATGGAGTTCTTTAATGAAGTAATGAAGAGTGTGATGACAATAACTACTATTGAGCATTAGGATCTCCAGAAGGTGTTCAGCAAAGTACCGCATAATAACATTGAGAGAAAGGTTAAAGATTAGAAACAGTCGCTACATGGATTATGAATTGGCCGAGTACTCCAAGCAGAGCGTTCTGGTGCCTGGTTGTGTTTCAGACTCTACAGTCAGACACAGATCAATCACTTGACACTTTTGCCATGCCCCCTGCCACCACCTATCGCTTCCTGTCTGGGTGAGCCCCAAAGGTTTCCTTGACACATATTAACGACCTGGGCTGCAGTAATACAGGCCGTAATTTTAAAGCTCAGAAATGCAGCTGGCAACGAGTGACAGATTGCAGGCTGCTTGGTGAAAAGGACAGATATTTCACAAAGGAAAACTCTTACTTTTGAAGCACTCCCCCCGGGACCGAGGATGACTTGCTTCCGCTGTGGGTTTGCGGGGTGTGAGGCGGTTACTGAGGTCGGAGTGGAGACAACAGTCTCTTCCGCGGATGGGGCAGGAGTGACTGACGGGGTGAGTGGGTAGTTCGTCAGATGGTGAACTGTTTACACTGTGCTCCCAATGCATGGACTTAGGGTTTTCAATACCACCCTGCTCTCCTCAACTTTGAGGAGTCATGGGCCAGAGATTCCCACCAGTGGGAATGGTACAGTGGGAATGGTTCAAGACTATTGAATGGTTCCCTTATACGATGAGATGAACTCTGACCTCATAATCTACCTGGTTTGACCTTGCACCTTACTGTCTACCTGCAATGTACTTCCCTGTAGCTGACACTTTACTCTGTATTCTGTTATTGTTTTTACCCTGTACTACATCATTGCGTTCTGGACTACTTCAGTGCGTTGTGTAATGAATTGATCTGTACAGAATGGTATGCAAGACAAGTTTTTCACTGTACCTGACAATAATAACCAATACCAATACCATTTCTTCAAGGAAGTTCTGAACACACCCTTGAATCTTTTTTTTCTCTGTCTGCCTAGTGATCATCTCCCACGACAGAGCTCAGAAGAGAGCATCTATTTCAGGAGTCTGGTTTCTGACATGCACAAATACCTCTGAGTAAAACCACTTGGAACTGCTCCTCTTTCTCAGAAACATCTTTTCCTACTGTAGCTATCAGGGAGTTGCTGATAGTTGCTCTGACTGCACTCTGACACTGCCCGCAATTTCCCTGCGGTGATGATTCATAATCAGCCCATGGACTGTGTGACAGGTTGGACCTGCTGCAGTTTCGGGGGCTGCACTCATTGTCATCAGCTGCAAGTGTGAGAGTTAAGTTTCGGGTAATCGAGACATACAGCAGGGAAACAAGCCCTTCGGCCCAACTTGTCCATGCCGACCAAGATTATCATCTAAACTAGTCCCATTTGCCCGCGTTTGACCCATATCCCTCTGAACTTTTCCTATCCATGTACCTGTCCAAGTACTTTTAATGTTGCTAATGTACCTGCCTCAGTCACCTCCTCTGGCAGCTCGTTCCATAAATGGACGACTCTCTGAGTGAAAAAGTTGCCCCTGAGGTTCCTATTAAATTCTCCCCTCTCTCCTTAAACCTGTGCTCTCCGGTTCTTGATTCCCCAACCCTGGGAAAAAGACTGTGCGCATTCACCCTATGTATACCATTGGAGTAATGTGCATTTTAGTTTTGATTTAGTCACAAAGAGTTACAGCACAGAAACAGGCCCTTCAGCCCATTGAGTCCATGCCGAACATCAACCATCCATTCAGACACTAGTCCTATGCTAATCCCATTTTATTCTCCCCACATTCCCATCAACCCCCCCCCCCCCCCCCCGATGCCATCACTCACCTGCACACTTGGGGCAATTTTCAGTGGCCAATTCGCCTCCCAACCTACACATTTTTGGATTTAATTTAATTAATTTAAATGCATTTATCAATTTTCTGGTGTTTAGAATTAGTTAAATTATTGTAAAACATCTGCGCCAGTATGTTTAATTTTATTATACTTTTTGAATGTTTGATGGTTTTTAAATGGGCGTAATGTCACAGGGATTCACACACTCAAGTTGCTTGACAGCTTTTACAGCTGGTACAAACTGGGAGCATGGCTTCATGGCCGCCAAAGGACTTCTGTGGGGTTTACGATTGAAAGGTCCTGCGGGGCAAAGACCTGGCCGATCTGTTGAAATCAGTTTCTTTCAGGCAATTCTTGCAGTGGGATCTGCGAATGATAGATTAGGTTTATTAGGTAGGTGAGTAGCTAATGTTAGAGGCTCATCACTTCAGATTTCTTGTTTTCTCTGGAGCGTTGGAGACTGCAGAGCGATCTGACAGAAGTATATATAAAGTTATGAGCAGCATAGAACAGGGTGGATAGTCAAGAGTCTTTTTTCCCAGGGTGGAAATGTCAAATACTAGAGGTTAAGGTGAGAGGGGGAAAGTTTCAAGGAGATTTATGAGGCAGGCGTTTTCACACAGAGGTGCTTGGAACTACTGCCAGGGGAATGCGGTGGAAGCAGATACAATAGCGATTTTTAAGAGGCATTTAGACGCATGAATAGGCAGGAATGGAGGGATACGGACCATGTGCAGGCAGATGGCATTAGTTTAAATTGGCATCACGGTCGGCACAGACATGGTGGGCCGAAGGCCCTGTTTCTATGGTCTATGTTCTGAGCAAGTTCCAGTGGGAAGGACGAAGGAACAAGTTCAAAATCAGCCAGAGCTTGATCAGGTAAATAAGGATGAATTGTTTTCAGCAGAACTTGGGGACAGGAAACAGAGGAACAGAGGACATTGATTTAAAGTGACCGGCTAAAGAACCAGTGATTATAATGAGGAAACACATTTTTACACAGTGAGTTGTTGTGACCTAGGACACACCATTTGGAAACAAGTTCACATAGGTATAAGTCGGAGAATGGCTGATAGGGTTTTGGGGAAAGAGTTGGGGTGTGTACCTAGCTGAATAGATCCTGCAAAGAGCTGACATGGGCATGGTGGGTTTCTTTCTGTGTTACATCGTTCCAAGACTCTGGGCAGACAGGTGGGCAATAACAACAATGCACAAATCCCGGAAGTTGTCCTGAAGCCTTCTCATGGAACAAGAAAACCAACATTACTGTTTTTAAATATTAAAAATAAATAAATCATTCAGTGCTCAATGAAGCCTTGAGGTGAGGAACGACTTTGGATTCTGCGGAGATCTTTGATCATTTGCGGTACACTTCCTAATGCCATTATTTTGTGTTTGAACCAGGACAGATTTCTCTGATCGTGCTGGCAGTGCTTGGGTCTACTTAATGAATGCCTCACCCACACAATGCGCAGATCTTCTCTCGCACAGCGAGGACCTGGCACCAATACAAAGAACACAAATGTACGCTTCATTAAACCTTCAAGATCACTGAGAGTGTGAAGAATGTCAAGGCACAAAAGCTGGAGTCCACTCAAGGGAGATTTGCTTCGTCTTCCATCCAGACAGGCACCGACTTTGACTCTTTCTGAGTCTGGCCATGGTGTGGTAAGCTTGCCTCTCACTCTCAGTCGATGCTTAGAAACCTACTGGATTCCTGATACATGACCATTAATATGCGTGGCGATGAGGATTCACTATCTAATAGCTTTCAGGATGAAACATTCCACGGCCCACAGTAGCCGTCACTGTTGGGCCCATAAGTGGTTCACAGCTGGGTTGAAAACTTTACACTGCCTGTCTCTTGTTTTGCAGGGAAGATGGGTATGACCATTGACAACTAATTCAGATTTGTTTCAAAAGATTCGCCTGGATTTGGAGAGAGGGAAAAGGTAATTTTATTTTTGATTTAGAATCACAAAGAGGCACAGCACGGAAAGAGGCCCTTCGGCCCACTAAGTCTGTGCCGAACATCAACCACTCACTTACACTAATCCTTCCCTGACCCATGTTCTTCTCCCCACATACCTACCAACCTCCCCCAAATTCTGCCGCTCACCCGCACATTAGGGGCAACTTTCAGTGGCCAATTAACCTCCCAATCTGGACATTTATCGATTTAATTTAATTAATTTAAACACAATTATCAGTTTTCTGGTGTTTAGAATTATTTAAATTATTGTAAAACACCTTTGCCAGTATGTTTAATTTCAGTATACTTTTTGAATGTTTGATGGTTTTTACATGTTTTAAATTAAAATGAAATCTTATAAAACAGATTGTACACCGGGACCACCCAGTGCCTGTTAACCAGGTGCAGGCTGCACATCAAAAATATGCTTGGAATGGATTACTATCATTTCAGGAACCAGCTAATGGTATAAAAGTAGAGAATGCTTGAAATTCTCAGCAGGTCAGGCAGCATCTGTGGAGAAAGAGACAGAGTTAATGTTTCAGGTAAATGATCTTCTGTTGGAACTCAGTCTGATGAAAGACCATCAAACTGAAATGGTAGCTCTCTTTCCCCTCTATCGATGCTGCTTGAGGCACGGATTATTTCTACCCTTCTTTATTTTAAGGTCACGTATGGATGTAGTAGGACGAGGAGCCCGTTTCTGTGCTGTACAACCCTATGACTCTTTATAGACGTGGTGTTCGAAGGGCTTGTTTCTGTGCCGTACGATTCCATGACTCTGTAAAGCTCCTGACAGTCGGGTGACTCCCTGTCCTCTCTATTTCTCCCACAGCCCCTCCATACTTATGCACAGAGGCTGCACTTCAATTCCTCACGGAGGCAACCGCTCCCCAAAGCTGTTCAGTCCCAGAGTGAACACTGAGAAATCGAGCAATACTCAGCAAGTCAGGCAGCATCCTTGGAGGGAGAAGTGGAGCAGGCACTTCAGGTGTCAGAACTGACCTGCTGGGTATTTCCAGCGTTTTTTTTCCATTTTGGGTTAAAAGCAGCAAACAATTTTCGTATGCCTTTCATTCCAGACCCAGAGCCAGCTATAATCCAAGGATTAACATAAATTCTTAAAGATCTGTTTCTAGCTTGCATTGCGCTAAAATGCAGTGTTGGGATCCTCATGTTGGTCAGACCAAGCAGTGACAGTTCATATTTTAGCACTCTGTGGTACTTTCAGCAAACAAGTTGATCCTATTCCTTCCATTTCATGCTTTGCCATTCCATCCACAGCTTCAGGTTCTCAGTTGGGTTTATATTGTATCTTTACTGACCACAGGACATCCAAAGACAGTGGATTACTTTTTGAAGTGTAATCACTGCTACAATATAGAAAACAGTGCTGCCAATTTGAGCACAGCAAGCTCCCACAACCAGGGATGTGACCATGACCAGGTGATCTGTTGATGTTGACTGAGGGATGGATATTACCCGTAGCACTGGAGCATGCAGTTAGAAGAAGTTGCTGCCTCACAGCTCCAGCGACCCAGGCTCATTCCTGACTTCTGGTGCTGCCTGTGTAGAGTTTGCACGTTCTCCCTGTAACCATGTGCATTTCTCCAGGGTGATCCAGTTTCCACCCACAGTGGGTCGATATGTTGATTGGCCATTGTGAACTGCTTCCAGTGTGTAGGTGAGTGGGAGAATCAGCGGGGAGTTGATGGGAATGTGGGGAGAATGAAACGGGATTGGTGTAAATAGGTGGTTGATTTGCCAGCGCAGAATCAGTGAGCCGAAGGGCCTGTTTCCATGCTGTCTGACTCTATCTCCCCTGCTTTTCATCGAAGCAGTTTCAGATGATAAGCATCCATTTATATCTTGCTCTGCTTCAGAAGTAAATTGTTCTTTTCAGAGGATTCAGGAACATGTGCCTTTGATAATGAAAGACTCAACCCCAATGACAATCCCTCTCTCTCTCTCTCTCTCCCTCCCTCCCTCCCTCTCTTCTCTTTGTCTCTCTCTCTCCCTCCCACTCTCCCTTCTTTTGCTCTCTCCCTCCCCCCTCTCTCTCTCCCTCCCCTTCTTCCCTCCCCCTCCCTCCTTACTTCCCTCCCTCTCTCTCTCTCTCTCCCTCCAAGCAAAAGATATAGCACATTCCCAGCAATGTGAGAAAACCTGTCAGCTTAATCCAACAAATCAATGCAAAATAAAGCATCCAACCCCTCTCTTCCCATGACGTAGAAGGAGGCCATTCAGCCCATTGGGTCCATGCCAGCTCCTGACCGAACAATCCCATCAGTCCTATTCCCCTCTCTTTTAAATCACCTGAACACTTCAATCAGGATATAGTCTTCAGTTTTCTCCAAAGTATCCATTATTGTATATATAAACCATCTGAACCATTCAACGACTCTATAGGCTCTCCCAGGTATATAATACTCCAAGTGAATACCATATAACTTATTCAGTTAGACTACAGCCGGTGTTTCATTCCCAGGTTTATAATAATCCATAAAAATACCACCTAAACCTTTCAAGTCACGCCTGTATCCATTATTCCACAACTGAAAGTTATGATCACAATTCAGCCGATAATTCATCTCGAAGTATCCATTACTCTGTATATAAACCAACTGAATCTGATTGACTTTCAGACTGTAAGCCATTCCCAACTGCCCACAATTTGATACACAAAAACACCTGAACCTCTCAATTAGATTCCAGCCTATAACTTACTCCAAGGTGTCCATTATTCTAGATGTAAACCATTGGATACCCGCATGTAAACCCTGTCCCGTGTGTCAGTTATTTCACACAGAACCCATCTGAGACCTTGTGCAGATTCTTAAGGGCCTAAACCCATTGATTCGATTTGAGCTGCTGTGTGTAAAGAGTCACTTTGGAGACCAAAGCAGAAGATGCAATGATCCTTTATTCAATCTTAATACAAGCATTCATGCACAGGAGATCAGATGGGAGAGCCTTCCCGAGAATAAAAATGCATTGTGTTTTATAGATTTCAGATTTAATTGTAATGTGTGACAAGTGATTGACAGCCCTTCAACTGTGACCATCACCATTAGCTCCCTGGGACCTCCCACGATCATATAAATAAAATTGAGGCAGAGGACCCCTCAGGTATTTCCATGCTACAATGGTGCTAGATACCTTAATTCCCAGATATATTAATTCTCAGGGGCGACACAGTGGTGCAGCTTGAAGAGCCACTGCCTCACAGTGCCAAAGACCCGGGTTCAATCCTGATCTCCTTCGCTGTCTGTGTGGAGTTTGCACTGTTCTCCCTGTGACCGGGTGGGCTCCCCCCTCCCGGGTGCTCCGGTTTCCTCTCACGTCCCAAAGATGTGCGGGTTAGTGGGTTAATTGGCCGCTGTAAATTGCCTTTAGTGTGCAAGTGAGAGGTAGAATCTGGGGGAGGTGGGGGGGGGGGGTAGCTGATGAGAATGTGGGGAGAATATAAGACAGAAGCGAGTGGTGGAGGGGTGTGTTTCTGACTGGAAGGTGTGCTACAAGGTTCAGTGCTGGCACCTCTGTTATTTCTAATACATTATTATTGATTTGGATGAAAATGTAGGTGGTCTGATCAGTAAGTTTACTCCATACTCTTGCATCTGTCCTCCCGAAATGCTTTGGTGGCGTTGTGGATAGCGAGGAAGGTTGTCAAATGATACAGCAGAATATAGATCGGTTGGAAACGTGGGCAGAGAAATGGCAGGTGGAGTTTAATCTGGACACATGTGAGGTGATGCACTTCAGGAGGTCAAGTGCTAGAGGAAGGTATACAGTAAATGGCAGACTCCTTTTGTACGGAGGGATCATGGGGTGCAAGTCTATAGCTCCCTGAAAGAGGAAACACAAGTGGAAAGGTTGTTAAAGAAACTGTGCGGCAAACTTGCCTTCATCGGTTGGGGCATTGAGTACAAAAGTCAGGAAGTCATATTACAGCTGTATAGAACTACGCCTGGATTGGAGAGTATTAGCTATAAGGAGAGGGTAGATTGTTTTCTCTGGAACATTGGAGGTTGAGGGGAGACCTGATAGAGGTGTATAAAATCATGAGAGGCGTAGATAGATTGCTTGCCCCAGGGTAAAAATGTCAAATACTAGAGGTTTAAGGTGAGAGGGGCAAAGTTTAAAGCGGATTTATGAGGCAAGTTTTTTTTTACACAAGTGGCTGGAACACCCTGCCAGGGGAAGTGGTGGAAGCAGATACGATAACATTTAAAAGGTATTTGGACAGACACATGAACAGGCAGGTGAATGGAGGGATATAGACCATGTGCAGGCAGATGGGATTAGTTTAGATTGGCATCATGATCAGAACAGGAATTCAGGCCTGCTTTAATTTCCAATAAAAAAAGGGGATTAACGTGGGATTAGTGTAAATAGGTTGATGGTCGGTGAATGGCTTGTTTCCATGTAATATCTCTCCATGCATATTGGGCTGCTAAAGCCTGGTTCATTAATACCTTGCACGCCTTGTATCAATGATTGGTCACACTCATCTAACTCACTTCACACCTATTCTTCTCTCTCTCTCCTTTTCCCTCTCCCCCTCTCCTCTCCTCTCCTCTCCTCTCTCGGGGAGCAGGTGGGGAGTGATTAGATCAAAGGGACTGTCTTTAACAGCTGGAGTCCAAATGGCCGAATGACGGCAGTTTACCAGCCTCTAGAGTGTGTAATGTAAAGCAAACGGTGAGGTTGTGGGACATGCCCAGCAGGGCAGCCCACACAAATAGAATACGAGGATATCCACTGTTTCTACAGAAACACCCACATGGCAAACTACACCCCAAATTATATTGAAATTTGTAACCCTCTCCCTACCGTCATTGTTCCACAGATACATTACCTGAAGCCTTATTTATTCCAACCCAGAGTATCCATTATATAATTTATAATATATCTAACCTCCTGATACATTTGGGGATAGAGTCATAGAGTCACACAGCAAGGAAACAGACCTTTCGGCCCAACTGGTCCATGCCGACCAAGATTCCCATCTGAGCTAGTCCCATTTGCCTGCGTTTGGCCCCTATCCCTCTAAACCTTTCCTATGCATGTACCTGTCCAACAAATAAACGTTGTTAATGTACCTGCCTCAACCACTTCCTCACGTAGCTCATTCTGTATACTGACCACTCTCTGAGTGAAAAAGTTGCCCCTCAGGTTCCTATTAAATCTCTCCCCTCTCACCTTAAACCTGAGCCCTCGAGTTCTTGATTTCCCAACCCTGGGACAAAGACTGTGTACATTCACCCTGTCTCTGCCCCTCATAATTTTACACACCTCAATAAGATTACCCTTCAGTCTCCTGTGATCCAATGAAAAAGGGACAACCTGCTCAACCCCTCTCTATAACCCAGTCCCTCGAGTCCAGCCAACGTCCTCATAAATCTCCTCTGCACTCTTTTCAACTTGATGGCATCTTTCCTATAGAAGGGCGAACATAATATTCCAAATGAGGCCTCACTAACATCTTTTACAAACTGTATCATAACGTCCCAACTTCTATACTCGGTGCCCTAACTGATGAAGGCCAGTGTGCCAAACACTTTCTTCACCACCCTGTCTCTCTGGGATAACTATTTGAACCTCTCGGTCACGTTCCAGCCGCTAAATCTGGAGATTCACTTCCTTCGTGATAGAACAGCATTATATTTGGAATTCAGTCTTTTAGTTAGACCATAAGACACAGGAGCAGAATTAGGCCATTCGGCCCTTCGAGTCTGCTCCACCATTCCATCATGTGAACAATGTGCTGCCAATTCCATGCAGCACATGATAATCACACACCACACAATGACTTTGCCCAACAACTATACTTCTTTATTAATCACAATTGATTCAAGCAACTCAAAGGTTCACCACATAGTTTCATACAATCACTTAACCCTTTAGTTTCACAACTCATAACTTGCCAGCCCTTTAGTTTACTTTCACAACTCCCAAAACCCACTACCTGTATTCCGATATCACCCACTCTTGATGAGCCTGGCCAGGGTTCGATCCTGGAGAGTTCTTTTCTGGGTCCCTGACTCGGGGTCGTCTTCTTCAGAGATTGGCTTCTAGGGTCACTGCTGTTGGTCATCTCATAAGGCAACTTTTTATACATTTCTTCACATACCTCCCAATCATTGCTTAGTTCCTTATTGCCTTTACACAGCCTTATCTGTATGAGCATGTGTTTCCTTAACTTCAAATTGGTGTTGGTACCATCAAAACAATGATTTTAACCATTTGTTTCCTGAATTATCAGAATGTTTATGTGAGATTTGTAATCTGCCAAATGTCCTTTTCCACAGCATGTCAGGTCCCAAATACCCCTAGCTGCTTGTCCTGTCTTCCGGATAGCTCACAGTGGGATGTTTACGATGGGATAGTCCACAGGGCTGTAAAGCTGTCTCAGTGATGTTCTCACTTGATACTGAACAGGCATCGGTTACGTGACCTTCCTTCACTGTGTCTTTTGTTCTGTGGTTTCCAACATCGCTTCCTAGGCAGCAATAGCATCCTCCCAAAGCATGAGGGGATACTTGACATCGTTCTGGCTACTACAAATGGATTGTTACGGACCACAGTGGGTAAACGTTGAAGATTTACACTTTCAGTCGTCTGGATGATATTTTCTTGATTCCCTCCCACTGCTAAATAAAATTGTGAAGGGCATAGATAAGGTTTATGATCGCAATCATTTTCCCAGGATAATGGAGTCCAAATCTAAAGGGTACGGGTTTAAAGTGAGAGGGGAAAGATTGAAAGGAGACACAAGAGACTGCGGATGCTGGAATCTGGAGCAACAGATGGAGCACCTGCTCTAACTCCATCTACAAGTTTGCAGATGATACCACTGTTGTAGGCCGTATCTCAAACAGCGATGAGTCGGAGTACAGGAAGGAGATAGAGAGCTTAGTGGAATGGTGTCATGACAACAACCTTTCCCTCAATGTCAACAAAACTAAAGAGCTGGTCATTGACTTCAGGAAAGGGGGCAGTGTACACGCACCTGTCTACATCAATGGTGCTGAGGTCGAGAGGGTTGACAGCTTCAAGTTCTTGGGAATGAACATCACCAACAACCTGTTCTGGACAAACCACGTGGATGCCACGGCCAAGAAAGCTCATCAGTGCCTCTACTTCCTCAGGAGGCTAAAGAAATTTGGTTTGTCCACTTTGACTTTCACCAACTTTTACCGATGCACCATAGAAAGCATCCTATCTGGATGCATCATGGCTTGGTACGGCAACTGCTCTGCCCAGGACCGCAAGAAGCTGCAGAGAGTTGCGGACACAGCCCAGCGCATCACGGACACCAGCCTCCCCTCCTTGGACTCTGTCTTTACCTCTCATTGTCTTGGTGTAGCAGCCAACATAATCAAAGACCCCACCCACCTGGGACATTCTCTCTTCTCTCCTCTTCCATCGGGTAGAAGATACAGGAGCCTGAGGGCACGTACCACCAGACTTAAGGACAGCTTCTACCCCACAGTGATAAGACTATTGAACAGTTCCCTTATACAATGAGATGGACTATGATCTCATGATCTACCTTGTTGTGACCTTGCACCTTATTGCACTACACTTTCTCTGTAGCTGTGACACTTTACTCTGTACTGTTATTGTTTTTTTTTACTCTGTACTAACTTAATGTAACTGCACTGTGTAATGAATTGACCTGTAAGATCGGTTTGTAAGACAAGTTTTTCACTGTACCTCGGTACAAGTGACAATAATAAACCAATACCAATACCGATACCAAGATGATCTGCTGGAAGAACTCAACCGGTCGAGCAGCATCTGTGGGGGGGAAGGAATTGTCGACGTTTCGGGTCGAAACCCTGCAGCAGGACTGAGAGTGGAAAGGTGAGATGACTGGTATAAAGAGGAGAAGGGGAGTGGTGAGAAAAGATTCTGAGGCGATTGGTGGACTAAGGAGATGACAGGCAGGTTTTAAGGAGACCAAGATTTAAAGGAGACCTGAGGAGCAAGTATTTCCACAGGGGGTGGTGGGTACCTGGAATGAGATGCTAGAGGAAGTGGTGGACACAGGTACAACTACAATGTTTAAAGGATATTTGGAGAGGTTGATGGATAGGAAAGGTTCAGAGGGATACAGGCCAAACACAGGCAAATGGGACTAGCTCAGACAGGAACCTTGGTCGGCATGGATGAGTTGGGCTGAAGGGCCTGTTTTTCGTGCTGTGTAGCTCAATGACGCTAAAAATCAGATGCCTGGTATTTGCGTGTTGTTGACAGATCCAATCACAATAAAAGCACTCCAATTATAGCAGGAATGTTTAATCAGCAATTAACATAGGAGTGCGTTGTGAGCTTTTCCAAGGTTGAAAGTCTGATGCCTTGAGTGGAGCAGACTGAGCTGTGTTCATTATCATTGCCTACTGGGAGAAGGATTTAGAAGAATGAAATGCAAATGAATGCCTTTTCATTTCAGCGTTATCTGTGGACATTGACTCCACAGGGCTTTGGTATGTCTTCTGCTCTGTCAGTACTGCCTTGTAATCTGTATTCACCACAGCTGGAGAAGACACAACACTTCTAATGTGCAATTCATTCCTGTAATAGGGACACCAGTTAATTGGGTTTCACTGAGCTGACGGGGGAATGGAAATGCTTGTTAAACACAAGCTCCTGAACTGGGGCAGCACAGTAGCATGGTGGGTAGAGCCGCTGCCTTACAGCACCGGAGACCTGGGTTCAATCCTGACCTTGGGTGCTGTCTGTGTGGAGTTTGCACGTTCTCCCTGTGTGTTTTCTCCAGATGCTTTGGTTCCTCCCACATCCTAAAGGTGTACAGGTCAGGAGGTTAACTGGCTGCTGTAAATTGCCTCCGGTGTGTAGGTAGAATCAGGGGGGAGTTGATGAGATTAGGTTGATGAGTCTGAAGGGGGCTCGGTATCATTCACCTCACTTTCCTTACCGTAACTAAAATTTGCAGCTGTTTTAACATATTGTTGCACTATTCCCATAATCTTCCCATTCCTTTTTCCCAGCTGGCTTTTCACACATTGAGCCTATTTATCTTGCTGAGCCTAAATAAGGTCACTAGGCTGTGTGGACTTCTTCTCGCAGCTGCCATCGGGCAGGAGGTACAGAAGCCTGAACATAGAACATAGAACATAGGACACTACAGCACAGTACAGGCCCTTTGGCCCACAATGTTGTGCCGACATTTTATCCTGCTCTAAGATCTATCTAACCCTTCCCTTCCACATAGCTCCCCATTTCTCTATCATTCATGTGTCTATCTCAGAGTCTCTTAAATGTCCCACACCACCAGGTTCAGGAACAGCTACTTCCTTTCAACCAGTCAGTTCTTGAACCAACCTGCACAACCCTAATCACTACCTCAGTATGATCACTTTGACCACTTTGCAGTGCAATGGACTTTTTTTTTCTTTGTGTTTTTTGTTCTAATTGTGTTCTTTCTTGTAAAAATTGTGTATAATTTATCTTTTTCTTGTGAGTGCTGCTTATCTGATGCTATGTGCCTGTGATGCTGCTGCAAGTAAGTTTTTCATTGGACCTGTGCACACATCGACTTGTGCATGTGACAATAAACTGGACTTTGACAAAAATGTATTTTGTAGCACCTTTATTGTAAGAAGTGCTTGCTTCTCAAGAAGGTTATCAGACAAAATTTGACCCCACAGTAGAACAGGTCAAGGGGTAGATTTCAAGGAGTGTCATTGAGAAGAACTGAAAGAGAATGAGGAAGAGCTTGAGATCTAATCTTTGCTGATTGAGAATTTAATACCCAGCCTACAAAACACAGAAGGCATCTGAAAGTGCATTCAAAGGACAGTCATTTTGTGCATTCTTTATGGCTTAGAAACTTCAAGAAAGAGCCCAGCTGCCGGCTGATTGTATCCAATTTTGCCCATGTACTTCAGGGGAGAACTGGCGGTAAATTTGGTCCAAATTCTGACCGAAATGAAAAGCAACAAAGTAAGGTCAGGAGCCCCGATCAAGCTTCCTTGTTGATGACAAATCACTTAAAATGAGCAACAGAGGTTTTCAAATAGATCTCAATCATTAGTCTTTCTAATATAGCACAAATGCACTAATCAAAAGGAAAAGAAGGATGGTTCAATACCCCAGAGTTAAGTGTAATTAGATAGTCTGTATCAAAGGATAATTTGTACTTGATCACTCTGATTACTCCCATACAATCCCACGGTTCAAACAATCCAGCTTCAACTCTTTACATATGAATGGACCTTCTATATGGTCTACTTCAATTTGTGGAGCTATTCACAAAATTCCCAGCACTTGCAAGTAGTAAAACTGTCAGTGTTGCAAAGCTTATTACTATTTCAAATATCAAATAAATGACCAACCGTAATCATTGGTCAGACCGCATTTGGAATATTGTGAGCAATTTTGGGCCCCGTATCGAAGGAAAGATGTTCTGGCCCCGGAGAGGGTCCAGAGGAGGTTCACAAGAATGATCCCAAGGATGAAGGGGTTAACATACTCGATGACGTTCAGAAGGATGAGGGGGGAGGGGGGAGATCTCATTGAAACCTACCGGCTACTGAAAGGCCTGGATAGAGTGGACGTGGAGAGGATGTTTCCATCAATGGGAGAGTCCAGGATCCGAGGGCACAGCCTCAGAATAAAGGGACATCCCTTTAAAACTGAGATGAGGAGGAATTTCTTCAGCCAGGGGGTGGTGAATCTGTGGAATTCGTTGCCACAGAGGGCTGTGAAGGCCAAGTCATTGGGTGTATTTAAGGCAGAGATTGATAGGTTCTTGATTGGTAAGAGGGTTAAGGATTAAGGGGAGAAGGCAGGAGAACAGGGTTGAAAAAAATCAGACATGATTGAAAGCTGGAGCAGACTCGATGGGCTGAACAGCTACTGATACCCTCTTCCTCCTCCTTGAGCAGTTTATCTGCATACCTTCTGCTTATTCTCCCAATTACGTGGTATTGCAAGGAACATCCTTCCTAATACAGTGATGTCCAAGAGCAATTAGATTGTATAGAAGCAAATAAAAGTCAATAAAAAGTCCTTCAGCACCTGTCACACTACTCCCTGGAGACAGGCGACTTGAAGCAGCTCTCGAAACTTGCAGAACCATAGAATTGTTGATGGAAATCACCAGCAACTGGGCTACAAGTATTGATTCCTTTAACCAGCATTTGTCAGAATCCTCCCCGCTGCTAAGATAGTGCTCGGGAGTGTAACGTCACAGGCCATTGGCAGGAACATTGAACTCCACAGCTGCAGACACACATTGTGTGCAAGGTCAAGGATGCACCGAAATGGAATCTGGAATAATTCATGAACTCATTGACATAATGCCACAGAATGAGGCCATTTGGCCCTCTGAACCCATGCCAGTCCTTTCCAAAGTGATCCCATCAGACCCTCTCCCCTGCTTGTTCCCAAGAACCTTGCAACGTACTCTCCCCCAAGCGGCCATCCAATTCCCTTTTAAAAGCCCAGGCGACCACCTTTACAAGCAGTGAATTCACAGCCAGAGCCATTCTCTGCATTAAAATATTTTCCCTCACACCCCCACTCTACCTTTTCACTTTGAACCAACCACCTTCAGCTGCTTCATCGATGGCCTTCCTTCCATCGCAAGGTCAGAAGTAGGGATGTCCACAATGTTCAGCACCATTTTTGACTCCTGAGATAATGAAGCAGTCCACCACAAATGCAGCAAGACCTGGGCAATATCCAGGCCGGGGCTGATAAGTGGCAAGTAACATTCACACCTCACTAGTGCCAGGCAGTGATAATATCCAACGAGAGAAAATCCAGCCCTCACCCCCTGACATTCAATGGCATCACCATCACTGAATCCCCAACTATCAGTATCCTGTGGGTTACCATTGACCAGAATCTGAACTGGAGTCACCACATACACAATGTGGCTACAAGAGCAGGTCAGAGGCGAGGAATCCTGTGGCAAGTAACTCACCTCCTAACTCCCTAAAGCCTGTCCAACATCTCCAAGGCTCCAGTCAGGAGTGTGAGGGAACACTCTCCACTTGCCTGGATGAGGGCAGCTTCAACAACACTCAAGAAGCTCGACTCCATCCAGGATGTAGCAGCCCATTTGAAAGGCTCCCCATCCACTCACTCCACCACCGAGACACAGTAGCAGCAGTCTGTACCATCTACAGGATGCACTGCAGCAACTCACCGAGACTCCTCAGGCAGCACCTTCCAAACCCACCACCTCTACCAGCGAGGAGGCCAAGGGCAGCAAAAGCTCGGGGAAAACCGCCCCCTGAAAGTTGCCCTCTGAGCCACACACCGTCCCGACTTGAAAATACATCATCGTTCCTTCACCGTCGCTGGGTCAAAGTCCTGGAATCCCTCCTGAACAGGACTGTGGGTATATCCACACCTCAAGGACTGCAGAGGTTCAAGAAGGCAGCTCACCGCCACCTTCTCAAGGGCAACTAGGGATGGGCAATTAAATGCTGGCTCAGCCTGTGAATCCCACATCCCTTGAATTAATATACATAAATAAAAAAATCCAGTGTCCTTGAACTCTCTACCAATGGGAACCTCCTACAGAGACTGAAGTGTTGCGAACATGTGTTAATTTAATTTGTAATTGGTTTATTATTGTCATATGTACTGAGATACAGTAAAAATCTTTGTTTTCCATGCCATCCAGACAGATCATTCCATACATCAGTACATCGAGGTGATACAAAAGGAAAACAATAGCAGAATGCAGAATATAGTGTAACACTTACAGAGAAAGTGCAGGGCAGATAGGCAAAAAAGTACAAGGGCCATGACAAAGTAGACTGAGAGACCAAGAGTTCATCTTTATCGAACAAGAGGTCCTTTCAAGAGTCTTATAGCAGTGGAGTAGAACCTGTCCTTGAGCCTGGTGGTACGTGGTCTCAGACCTTTGTATCTTCTGCCTGGTGGAAGGGGGGGGGGGGAGGGGAGAAGAGAGAACGCCGGGGTGGGAGGGGTCTTGTAAGATTTATAAGATGAGCAAGGATGGTGGGAAAGTGGGAGGGGGGTGGGCGTGGAGGTGGTGGGAGCAGTTTGGATATGGGGGGAAGGGGAAGGGAGTGGCTTGCAAAAGTTAACAACAAGACCACCTGTGGGCTCTGTGGGAACAGAGGCTGTATCCGAGTGAATCTGACGGCATCGCCACCATCGATTCCTCCACCTGGCAATTTTCTGCTGTTATTGATCTGTTAAGAATCACGCGATCTTTGATCTCCACCAAAACTAATATATCCTCTGTCTCTGGTTCCCTTCTCACCTCCATAAGTCCGTGGCGCACACTCTCAATTACCTACGGCAGTATCCGAAATAGGAAGACTAATTCCTGCAGATGTTTCATCACTGCTGATAAGTGATCAATTCTTTTTCCTACTTTGAATGACAGTCGGATGGCCCTTGAATGCATGAGAAACAACCCGAGATTCGATTGAAGGCAAGATGAAAACACACTTGAACTGATTCTTGGAAAATGAAGCAGAAGAATCCAGTAAAAGGCACTTTCAACTTTCATTCAAGATAAGCATGTTCTAAGTTGTGAATTGGATGAAAGGGGAGTTAGTTTGGTGTAGCTCGATGTGTAGGTGCCTTCTTGGAGTGGCATTGTCTTTTACATGTTAATATTTTAACCTCCCATACACCTGGCCTCCCTGAATTGGACTACTAATTGACATTGAACTGCAGAGCTATTCCTTTTGTAACTAGGTTCCCTGAAATACATGTCGCTTGGAGCTTTTGAACTGGGAACTGGCTTTAGCAGAAGGCATTTGGACACCATCTATTCTTTTGCCCTGCAATTTTCTACTCGTACTGATCTGTTAAACAGCACATCATGTTTAAGCCCCATTGAAACGATTAGTCCCTCTCACCATGGGTCCTTCAGTCCAAAACACACTCAATAAGGTAGGACAGTGTAACCATTCCTCACTTAATCCAGTTTGTGAACATAAATCAGACTCACTTCTCATCTGCCAAGGCAGCTCATTATTCCAGGATTATCCAAGAGTGAAAGATAATCTCCAACATCTCTTCTCCGCTGCAAGATGCTTTCCTTACACCTTCTCTATTGGCTTCTTCTGCTTCAGTTCCTAGTCTGTGTCCAAAGGTTTCTAAGGTGGAGATCATCTGGTCTGCTGGTCTGGATCTTCCCCCTTCCCCAGCCCAATGGGCCACCTTCTCAAGAATCACCCAGGCCTGGTCCAAAACTGTATCTTCCTTAATACCATCTCTGAGCTCAGTGCATGATGTTCACCACTTGTTCCCACAACCTTATTCCCACTAAAGTGTCAAATAGTAACACTCCCTCCTGGCTGCCAGGCTAGGTAACGTTCGTCTCTCTTTTTAGGTACTGTCACCCTCTCCACTATCGTCTCTTTCTTTAACAAACGATCCATGACCCCGCATCTACAGAATCCCTTGTCCCATTTCCAAACTCACTAATGTCCAATGAGTTTGATCCCCTCTGTCTTATTGCTTCAGACCCTCCAATAGGGATTTCACCTTGGCCCTTAAGCCAGAACTAGACTTACCAAGGTCACCAATGACAACCTTTGGGAATGTGAAAAAGGGAATCTATCCCTCCTCGTCTTTCTTGATCCAATTGCAGTCTGTGACACACCATCCTCTTCCAAACTCATTCAGTCAGAGTTGTCTCCTCTGTCAGAAAACCCTCAGACCCAAACCGAGTCTACCAGAAGTCTAAATGGCAGGATCCAATCAGGATTACTACATGATTACTCAAACCCCATGGTTATTTTTCTCAATAATACAAATGACAAATAGTTAAGGTTATAATACTTATAGTACGTTATCAGGTTATAATACTTACAGGTCACCATGAGGCCCAACATGAGCTTGAACAACAGAACCTCATATTCCATTGGAGCACATTTCAGCCTTCTGGACTTAATATTGAACTCTACAACCTCAGGTAACTTGATTTCTGTCTGTATCAGTCATCCATCTGTGATATTGCCTCAGCTCGTTTGCTTGTTTTTCCCTTTTTTCCCTCTGGGAGTGGAGGACAATCCCACCCTGATCTGCCCGGCACATCTTCCTGCTCTGCATTTTACAACTTCTACATCCTTCTGTCCACGTTCTCACTCTCAAACTGCTCCCATTCACTCACAGTCCAGAGAACCTGGTTTACAGCTTACCACCATGGTCACGCTGGTTTTACCCCGTCAGATACATCACCCCCGTCCCCCACCCTCCCTGCGGCTTCTTCTGTCTCCTGCCCAGTTCTGACGGAGGGTCTTCAACCTGAAACGTTGACTCTGTTTCTCTTCCCACAGACACGGCCTGACCTGCTGAGTGTTTCCAGCATGTTCTTTTTTTTAAACTTTGATTTTCAAGGCTATGGTACTTGGTTATCTAAACTCAAGATCTCTGTACATGTGAGAATAACAACCCCATTACCAGTGAACAGTCATAGAGGCTTGTGTACAGGTGATCACTTGTGTCTGTGGTTCCAAGTCATAGGAGTTGCTCTTAAATATATTCAGTTCATAAAACGAAAACAATATCCATGACAACTGTTGGACACAACCATCAACCAGCAACGTTGCTTTAGATTGTTCACCATAATTCTGTTGTAGGTCTATAAAGCTGCTGATCTATCTACTTCTAACTCTTGGGTCAGTAAGTTATTCCATTGTCACCTCAAGGAATAGCCATTCTGATTGACGTTCAGCTATTGGCACGCATGGGGGTTTTAATGGATTATCATGTCTGTGAAAGGATGGTGAATGGCTTTCACTCAAGCAGTGCTCTGAGGATGAACTGGACTCAGTGGAGCCACAATTGCTACCTGTCACCTTGATAAGCAAATCTCGTTAACAGCCCGACCACAGGAGTTCAAGGGCAGGACAGACGGTTTTGAAAAAACCCATGTCACTGTGTGACTGATTCTTTTAGCCACTTTCTTGCTTCATGTATTCATAAGATCAGTCAGTCATATTCGCGAGTAATCCTTCCAGCCTGTTTTAAAGGTTCAGTCAACAACATAAGAAAGAGCAGCGAGAAAAGGCCGATCGGCCCATCAAGCCTGCTCCATTGTTCAGTAAGTCTGACCCAATGTCCTCAACAGTCCATGTAGTTTAAATGTCTGTCATTCTCCGATTTAAATATATTCACTGACTGTCTCCACTGCTCTCTGGTGTGGAGAAGTCTTTAGAGTCCTGACCCACTGAGAGAAGAAATTCCTTCTCATCTCCATTGGAAATGGCTGAGTCTACATGCGCCAGTCTACACTGGGGAATCGGTGGAGGAGAGGGTCAGCAGCTTTAAATTTCTAGGCGTCAACATATCAGATGACCTGCCCTGGGCCCTGCACATGGATGCAATCACAAGGAATGAGTGCCAGCATCTTTTCTTTCTTAGAAGGTTGAGGAGGTTTGGCATGTCACCAAACACTCTAACAAACTGCTACAGATGTATTGCCGAAGGCTGGTTGCATCATGGTCTGGTGCGACAATTCGAAAGCACAAGAATGTAAGAAGCTGCAGAGAGTAGTGGACTCAGCCCAATACATCACCGGCACATCCCTCCCCACTATCGGTCGTATCCACAGGAGGCGCCGCCTCAACAAAGCAACATCCATCATCAAAGATTCCCACCATCCAGGCCATGCCATCTTCTCACAGCTACCATCGGGCAGGAGGTACAGAAGCCTGAAGTCCCACACAACCAGGTTCAAGAACAGCTACTTCCCTTCAGTCATTCAGCTCTTGAACCAGCCTGTACAGCCCTAATCACTACCTCAGGTCAGCAACACTATGACCACTTTGACCATTTTGCACTACAATGGACTGTTTTTCTTGTTCTTTGTTGTAAATACTGTGTATAATTTATGTTTCATTTATGTTTTTCTTGTGAATGTTGTGTATCTGATGCTATGTGCCTGTGACGCTGCTGTTTTCATTGTACCTATGCATACCTGTACTTGTGCATATAACAATAAATTCAGGTTTGATTTTGATACTTTATTCAGAAGCTATGTTATATAGCTCTAGTTACCTCCACCTGGGGAAACATCCTATTAATCCCCTGCAGAAACATTTATACTTCGATAAGATTACCTCTCAGTCTTCTAAACTCCAATGAGCATAGACCGAGCCTGCTCAACGTCTCTTCAGCGTCAACCCCTTCACCCCAGGAGGACCAACCTAATAAACCTTTGCTGCACTACATTCAATGCAAGAATATCCTTAAACATGAAGTGCAAAACTGTTCACAGTACTCCCCAGCTGTGGTTCTTATCAGCACCCTGGAAACTGGTTTCCTCCCACATTCCAAAGACGTACGGGTTAGGAAGTTGTAGGCATGCTATGTTGGCGCCGGAAGCGTGGCGACACTTGTGGGCTGCCCCCAGGACAATCTACACAAAAAAGATGAATTTCACTATGTGTTTTGATGTACATGTGACTAATAAAACTATCTTATCTAAACTTGCATCAAAACCTGTAAACCTTTACAGTCCATACCTCTCGCGACAAATCCAACTTTTCCATTACTTGCTATGCCTGCTGAAGGGTTGCACAACTGGGAAAGCCACCGCCTCGCAGTTCCAGCAATCCTGGTTCAATCCTGACCTCAGGTGCTGTCATAGGACACAGGACAGTACAGCATAGGAACAGGCACCTCAGCCCACCGTGGCTATGCCGAACAAGGTGCTAATCTAAGTAATCTCATCTGCCTGCACGTGACTGTAACTCTCCATTCCTGCCTGTTCATGTGCCTGTCTAAATGCCCCTTAAACATTACTATCATATCTGCTCCCACCACCTCCCCTGGTAGTGTGTTCCAGGCACCCACCACTCTCTGTGTAAAAAACTTGCCTTGTAAATCTCATTTAAATCTTCGTCCTCTCACCTTAAACATGCCCACAAGTGGTTGACACTTTCACTCTAGGAAAAAAACTCTGATTGTCTACAATAACTGTCCGTGTGGAGTTTGCACATTCTTCCCGTGACCAAGTAGGTTTCCTCCAGGTGCTCTGGCTTCTTCCCACATCCCAAAGACATGCGTACGGGCTGGTAGGTTAATTGGCTGCTGTAAATTGTCCCTGGTGTGTTGGTTAGTGGTAGAATCTGGGAGAAGTTGATGGGAATGTGGGGGAGAATTAATCACAGGGAGAATTAGTGAGGACACGGGTTTGCTTTATGAGTTGGCATAGAAATGGCCTCCTTCTATGTTGTAAGGAAATATAAATAACTTACTATATTCATGTACAAAGATCCCCAGATCCCATTACACTGCAACATTTTGTAGTCTCATTGCATCTAAATAATAAGTGACTTTTTTATTCTCCCTTTCAAAGTGGATAAACGCATTTAACACTGCCTGATGACTTCTTGTCCACTCATTTGCTCTATCGATATCCCCCGCCGTGGGGTCTTTGTGTCCTCACAACCTGCTGACCCACTTTTCTTTGTATCATGAACAAACATGGCCACTGTGCACTTGGTCCCTTCATCCACCTCAGTGATATAGACTGTAAATAACTGAGGCCCCAGCAGTGATCGCTGTGACACACCATTAGTTATTGATTGTCAATCTGAAAGTGATCCAGTTATCCTGAATGTTTTCCATTGGTTAACCAATCCCATTTTTATTGCCAATATACCCCCTCCAAATCCTTACCTTCTTACATTGTTCATTGATTTATCATGTGGGATCTTATCAAATGTCTTCTGGAAATCAAAATACACTACATCTACTGGTTCCCCCCATCCATCCTGCTTGTTATGTCCTCAAAGAACTCTAGTAAATCTGTCAAACACAATTTCTCTTTCATAAAGCCATGTTGACTGTTCTTGATTGTCTTATGGTTTTCTAAACTCCTGATAATAATGGACCCCATCATTTTCCCAGTGATGGATGTTTGGTTAACTGCCCTATAGTTTCTTACTTTCTTGAATAAAATGGACAGGGTTCCATTCCTGAGAACTGTTTGTAACCTGAGATGTAAGTCAGAAATGAACAGCAAGAGTGTGTGGGAGAGGGTCACAGAAACAGTGGTGACAGGTGAGTGAGAGGGCACAGGAAGAGCGGCCGCCAGCCAGCCTCACTGACTTGGTGAGTGAGCGAGTGAGTCTGCTCAGAGCTCCCGGCTCTGCTCGGCTCCACCCAACCCCTGATGGTTGTGGCTCAGCGAGGGTGGGGAGAGAAGGAACTTGGAAATGCCCGGTTCCTACCCGGCAGAAGAAGCCTGCAGTCCCGCAACAACCGGCACATCCATCCCACCAGTCCCTCATTCGTATGTATGGTGTTGTCCACAAAATGGGTGTTTGTAACCCGTGGAGGACCTGTAATTAAATGTCCAGCTTCAATGTGAATTTTCATAACGCCCAGTTGCAGGCTCAAGCAGTTTCTTCCTAACACATCTTGATGTGAGATGCTCTTCGCAATATCAGTTCAAAACGTACTCGGCCCTCAAGCAGATTTTGTATCGTCCATCATTACCAAACCTCGCTGCAGCAGAGCTGAACTACACCTCATCCTCCTTCTGATGCTCTATCCCTGAACTAACACTAAAAATGGGAGTTGGTACAGATGGAGAGAAGGGGAAGCTCATCTGGAGAATCCTGGAATTGCCCCTGACTGGATATGCCTAGTTATTCACCTACTTCTGCCTGTCTATATAGACAATATACAAGGACGAAGTCATACTTGAATCTTCTCTGCAGCCTATTCAAAGAATATAGAACACTACAGCACAGTACAGGCCCTTCAGCCCACAATGTTGTGCCGACATTTTATCCTGCTCTAATATCTATCTAACCCTTCCCTCCCACATAGCCCTCCATTTCTCTATCATACATGTATCTATCTAAGAGTCTCTTAAATGTCCATAATGTGTCTGTCCCCACAACCTCTGCCGGCAGTGGGTTCCACGCACCCACCGCTCTCTGTGTAAAAAATGACATCCTCATTATACCTTCCTCCAATCACCTTAAAATTATGCCCCCTCGTGTTAGCCATTTTCACCCTGGGAAAAAGTCACTGACTGTCCACTCGATCTATGCCTCTTATCATCTTGTACACCTCTATCAAGTCACCTCTCATCCTCCTTTTCTCCAAAGAGAAAAGCCCTAGCTCGCTCAACCTATCCTCATAAGACATGCTCTCCAACCCAGGCAGCATCCTGGTAAATCTCCTCTGCGCCCTCTCTAAAGCTTCCACATCCTTCCTATTATGAGGCGACCAGAACTGAACACAATGCTCCAAGTGTGTCATTTGGAACATTTTATTAGTTTATTGGTTTGTTTTTGTCACATGAACCAAAATGCAGTGAAAAGCTTTTGCTTGCGTGCCATCCAGATAGATCATTTCATACATAAGTACATTAATATAGTACAAAGAAAACAGAATGCAGAATATAGTGTTGCAGTTACAGAGAAAGTGCAGTACAAATAAAGCGCCAGGGCCACCGTGAGGTAGATTGGGAGATCAAGAGTTCAAGAGTTCATCTTTCGGCGTATGAGAGATCCATTCAAAAGTCTTATAACAGTGGGATAAAAGCTGTCCTCCAGCCTGGTGGTACGTGCTCTCAAGCTTTTGTATCTTCTGCCCGATGGGAGAGGAGAGAAAAGAGAATGTCCAGGGCTGGAGTGGTCCTTGATTACATTGGCTGCTTTCCCGAGGCAGTGAGAAATGTATATGGAGTCAGAGAAGAGGAGGTTTGTTTTTGTGATGGACTAAGCTGTGTCCACAACTCTCTGCAATTTCTTGAGGTCTTGGGCAGAGCAGTTGCCATACCAAACTCTGATACATCCGGATAGGGTGCTGTCTATGGTGCATCAATAAAAATTGGTGAGAGACATCAGGGACATGCCGAATTTCCTTAGCCTTCTGAGGAAGTAGAGGCACTGGTGTGCTTTGTCGACCATAGCATCCACGTGGTTGGATCCGGACAAGTCGTTGGTGAGATTTACACTGAGGAACTTGAAGCTCTCAACCATTCTTATTATTTACGTTGATGGCACAGTTAAGAATGAACATAAAATATCTTTATTAGTAACATGTACATCGAAACACACAGCAAAATGTATCTTTTGCGTAGAGTGTTCTGGGGGCAGCCCGCAAGTGTCGCCACGCTTCCGGCGTCAACGTAACATGCCCACAACTTCCTAACCCGTACGTCTTTGTAATGTGGGAGGAAACCGGAACACCCGGAGGAAACCCAAGCAGACACGCGGGGAGGACGTACAAACTCCTTACAGACAGAGGCGGGAATTGAACCTGGGTCGCTGGCGCTGTAATAGCGTTACGCTAACCGCTACACTACAGTGTCTGCCCTAGCATTGCCAAGGAAATATTCTGGCAAGACTTAAAGGCTTAAATTTTCAATTGAATAACATTTGGGTGAGAGGGGAATGTGGAAAACTTTGGCCGCAAAATTATCAAAGGTGAAAGGTTTTTTATCATGAATATTAAATATAACAATCAATGGGCAAACAATTTGCCAAGTTGCTAGAAAAAGAAGTGATAAAGACAAATAGGGAGCTAATTATTGCTGGGATGTTAACCCTTTTTCACAGAGTTATTGGCAGATTTTTGGATATTAAGGGCATCAAGGGGTTAACACAGGAAAGTGGAGCCAATGTAAAAGATGGGCCATCGGCTTATTGAATGGTAGAATAGGCATGAGGGGCCAAATGGCCTCCTCCTTCTTCTTCTCCTTGTGCTCCTTTGTTGTCTGGCCTGGGTGAGTATTCCCAGCATTTGTTTGTTTAATTTAGTTGGAGATTATTTCCATACCGAGGAGCCAATGCAAGTCTGACAGAAAATCTCAGCCATTTCATTTTAGGAGGTGAGGTGCATCTTAATGGTGTGATTGCAAAGTTCAGATCTCTACAGATTGGACACATATGTCTATTTGTTAAGTACAAAGCATGCTTAAAAGTGATCTGAGGTTAGTTCATGCACTAAAACTTATTGTGTCTGATGTTATACTGGCATCACTGATACACCTAATGAAATCCTTGACCAGAATAAATCTAATGGTTTTGGGTGCTTCCTTCCAGCTTTATGCTGGTTGGTAGGTCAAATTCCCCCAGTGAAGGTGGATGATAGGAGAATCAGGATGGGGGGAGTTGATGGACATGTGAGAAAGAAAAGGTTACACAGAAATAAATGAGGGAATGTAATTACTCTGAGAGCCAGCATGGACTCAATGGGCCAAATGCCCTCCTTCGATGTAGTATAGAAACATAAGAATAGTTTGGCAGTGGAAGGATGCAGTTTTTAACTAATGGCTTTTGAAACAGATCTTTTCCTTGATAAGCTCTACAGCTAATTACTTTTTACAATTTGGATTTTCTCAAGCAAACAATAACCCTCCAAAAATCTCTTCCCACTTCGTTAATAGTTCCCATGCATCACACATTACAATAGCACTCAGCAGGACTCCTGTACAGTTGAATTGCCAGTGGTTTGGATTTTCTGCATAAACTGTTCAGCAGCACTGAGCTCCATTTCTCATGAGCAGGTAGATCCAATGACAGTTTAGTTATCTGTTTTGATGCCACCCCTACTGTTCCAAATGCAGAGCCGTAAATCTGGAGCAATGCTAGAACATCAATTATTGCATACAGAGGAAGCATCAGTCAGAGAGTATCCTCTATTATCGTGGCCACAGGAAAGATGTTGGCTGGAGAATTTGATGCACTATTAAAGTACTACAAAAGTTATAATGAGTAGATAAGGATGGTTACATAAATATAAGTGCCCGCACTTCTATTATTTCAGTATTTCACAAACTGGCAGTGTTGATTGTTATTGTTGGGGCAAATGTCATAATATCTACAGCTCTAAGCTTCTTGCAAGCAGTACCAACGATCTCCATGGATTGAAAGTCCAGGACATTGTGAGTGCTTAATGCTGACGATACGTGGAACATTAACGTTCTGTGGAAAGGACGCAGCTTGCAGGAATTGCTGGTGGCCTCCAGTCAACTGCTATAATAAAGTCTTCCCAGTTGGCAAGTCTGTGTTTGCCCAACAAAGCAAGGGTTCTTTGTGGAACTGCTGGCAAAACCTTTTGAAGAGGTTCCTTTCTCTTTTCTGAAAGCTTCATCAATTGTGCAACGCACAGAGTGATGATTCTTTCAGAAAACATCTCCGCAGGCAGCGATTTCTAACTCTGTTCCATGCTGGGTGAGGGGGGAGGGTTCCCACAATGCAGTAGCTCTTAATGGGTGTTTTTGAGACTGACTCCTTGAGTCCGAAGTTGGCTGGAGGAGTGTCAGGAGTTAGATTTGCATGGATAAGGTGGGTGGTACTGACGAAAGTGGGGTGAATCCTTGCATAGGGTCAGTGTTCAACAGACATAGGAAAAAGTGGATAACAGGCCATAGATTAAGTGTTCAAAAATTACCAGGACCATATAAGAGTATCAAAGAGATAAGTGGATTATTAGATGTTAAGAGAACCTAGGGATATGGGATTGGTGCAGGAAAGTGGTGCTGAGGTAGAAGATTAATCACGAGCTTATTGAATGGCCTAGTCTTGCTTTGATCTCTTACATTCTTCTGTGCCCACTGAGAGCAAAGTCATACCTGACTGGGCAAGCATCAAGGACGTTGTATATCGACGTCAGTGAAACAACCCTAATTGCTCTTGAGAAGGTGAGGGTGAGCTGCCTTCTCTGATGAAGGTACTCCCACAGCGCTGCTGGGGACAGAGTTCCAAGATTTAGACCAGGTGAAATAAGATTGGAGACTTAAAAGGTTATTCAATTAGTTCTGAATCTGTGAACTGTGTGTTCAGAGAACTGATTTCACTATTCTGAAGAAAAGCTGGGAAGTTCTCCTCAATACATATCCCTCAACCAACATCATTGGAAATAGGGTATCTAGGTATTTTATTTCCCAGCTATCTGTAAGACTTTGCCATCTGTAAATGGTCGACCTTGTTTCCTGCATCATAACAGCAACTACACTTCAAAAGCTCTTCCTTTGTTACAAAGCAGTTTTGGATGTGCTGAAGTCAACGTCCTCTTCTTCCCCTTCTTCCTCTAACCATAAGACAGCCTCTGGCCAGCCCAATGCATTGCCCACACAGAACACTTTTTTTTTAACAGCCGGTGGTGCCACGTGGAGGGTGCGTTTTTGAGACTGACTCCTTGAGTCCGAAGTTGGAGGCGTGCACCAGTAGCGGTGACAAGTCTACGTCGGCTGTCCAAACAAAAATAAAAGCACAAACTCTGAAGTACAAAACACCACTCGGCAAATTAACATCCGCAGACAAAATCCACATCAGCAAAAATGTATAATTTGGCTGTAAGTAACCAGTTCCCCACCAAGTTTTAGGCCAATTCCAAACAGGCTCAGTAAATACTGCAAAATCTGATAGATTGGCAAAAGTTTTACCATTGAACTGGGGAGCTAGTTTCCTTGAGCTGAAACAACCGATTCCAGTGAGGATCTTCTCCGTGATACTTGGAAATCCAATCCCAGGAATGACATGGGTAGTTTCTCTTCTGATCTTCCCCATTACATGACGGCTTCCTCTGATGTCTGTCTTTTCATGCACCAGTCTCACTGGATGCTCCAAGTTGCTTTCATCAGTTCCACTGTCCCCATGACTAATCCATTTTTGTGACGAGCACATTGAGTCTCATTTACTGAGCCTGATGTGGAGCTGGTATTGGAAGCCTGCAACTTACACGGAAGCTCCGTTATTTAAAGTCAAATTGCAAATAATTCAAAAATTATGTTCACTCTCACAGTGGGAAATAAGATTGGAGAATTGAAGGATCGTTCAATTACTTTTGAATCCTTGAACTGTACCATTCACACTCAGTATAAATATTAGATGGAAGCTTGGCAGATTGGTTTAGTTTCCAGACAAGATTTTATTACATAAATCGAGTAACAGGCTTTGCAGAGAAAGTAATAGGTCTTATTGATGACTATAGAAAACTTTTCATTCTAATGAAAGGTCATTGACTTGAAAAGTTAATTCTGCTTCTCTCTCTACAGATATTGCCTGACCTGCTGAGTGTTTCCAGCATTTGCTGTTTTTATTTCAGCTTTTCAGCATCTGCAGTTTAATTTTTGCTTTCTGGTGGAAAACTTTTCTCCTGATTCAAAGTAAAATTGACTGCTGATCTGCAGTGCTGCCAAGGAATGTGAAATAACACCACCAACGCAACAATGCCACAACGGTTGTCTAATTCTGGCAATAAATGAGTCTGACTTCCAACACGAAGTTGAATCCTTTCTTGGGACCTTTCTCCCTTGCTCTTCCCATGCTTACAACGGTAATCTCTTAGGGAAGGTCTCCCAAGAGAGCCCGAAGACATGAACAAGTTTGCATGGTGAGGTGAAGCACCTAGCTGATGCTCCCCATTCTCTACAACTCCTGATGTCTGGTGAGAGTGAAAGGTGATCGCTCTAGCATCACACTGCAGTGATCACACCTACTTGCTGCTTCCACTCTTAAGACTTCATTACCTTTTCCCCATTCCGACCCTGGAAATAATCAACTGGTTCAATGGATTAAAATGAACTTCATTTGGAGTTCCATGAGAGGTTTCTCATACCTTTATGAGCATGGATCTCGTTGCCTGCCCATATATCCGCCTACCCATTACATGTCAATCTGATCACTATGTTGCGATATAATGAGGGGTTGGACAAACTTGGGTTGTTTTCTCTGCAGCAGCGCAGGCTGAGGGGAGACCTGCTTATAAGATTATGAGAGGCACAGATAGAGTAGACAGCTGGTATCTTTTTCCCAGGGTTGAAATGTCTAATACTAGAGGGCATGCATTTAAGGTGAGACAGGGTAAGTTCAAAGGAGATGTGCGGGGCAAGTGTTTTTACACAGAGCGTGGCGGGTGCCTGGAATGTGCTGCCAGGGATGGTGGCGGAGGCAAATACAACAGAGGCATTTGAAAGACTCTTAGACAAGCACATGAATGTGCACAGAATGGAGGGATATGGACATGGTGTAGGCAGAAGGGATTGGTTTAGTTAGGCATTTAATTACCAGTTTAATTAGTTTGGTACAACACTGTGGGCCGAAGGGCCTGTTCCTGTGCTGTACTGTTTTACGTTCCATCTTCTATGTTCTATGATATGCATAACTCCCAGCTGCATTGGCTACAATGATGATTACCCACTATCAATGTTGAACAGCAGTCTGAAATGTAAAACCACTGTAACATCTGGAGTATAGAGGTTCTTCAAGCTTTTTCTCCAGAGCTTGAAGTGCCTTAAATAAAATGGCCATCACCAGAAAACATAAAGATGTTGCAGCAAACCCTTCAACTAATTGGAGCAGGGATTGGTTCATTGATATGGTCATACAACACTGAAACAGGTCCTTCAGCCTACTGTCAGCACCATCCATCAAGCACCCATTTGGACTCATCCTACACTAATCCCACTTTATTTTCCCCACATTTCCATCAACTCCCCCCCCTCCCCTCCAGATTCCAGATGTGTTTCCAGCAGCGTAGGTGGACCAACAACCCAGTTTGCGAAGGAATATTATGTTTCATCTGGGATCTCTCAGCTGCTTCTTCGTGTATTGTGAACATCAAAAAAGGTCACCAGAAAAGGATTGCATGGGGACAATGACTGTGGAGAGCGTTCATGAGAACGGTGTCTCTATAATGGAATTCCTTAGTCTTTATCTAGATTGTGCTTCCCTCCCACTCTCAGTGGGAGGATGAAGCTCCAGATATTGGGCAGGAACATCCTCTGGAACTTTTCCTCGTCCTTTTTCTCCAGTTGCTTCACCTGACCCTTTGTCTCCAGGTGTCCAGTTGCTCTTCCTCAGGCGCCAGCTGCCATCTTGCGTTGGTCTGCCATCTTGCAGTGATGTGCTGGTTGGAATGTTAACTAGCTACTCTAGTTAACAGTAGTGTCAAGGTTAGTGTAACGCTATCACAGCGCCAGCAACCTGGGTTCAATTCCTGCCATTGTCTGTAAGGAGATTGTGTGTTCTCCCCGTGGGTTTCCTCCCACAACCCAAAGGCATATGGGTTAGGAGCTGTGGGCATGCTGTGCTGGCGCCAGAAGTGTAGCGACACTTGTGGGCTGCCCCCAGCACGTTCTCAGTAATGCAAAAAGACGCATTTCACTGTGTGTTTCAATGTACATGTAACTAATAAATAAATATCTTAAATATCTTATCTTAAATGGCCTCAAATCAGAATCAGACTTATTACCACTGACTTATATGATGTGAGATTTGTTTTGCTGCAACATTACAATGCAAAGACATAAAATTACTATAAATTACAAAAATAAATAAATAGTGCAAAAAAAAGAATAATGAGGTAGTGTTGTAATGATGTAGTGTTGTAGGTAATGAGGTAATGGGTTAATGGACCATTCAGAAATCTGATGGCAGAGGGGAAGAAGCTGTTCCTGAAACATTGAGTGTGGGTCTTCAGGCTCCTGTACCTCCTCCCCGATGATAGTAACGAGAAGAGGGCATGTCCCAGATGGTAAGGTCTACGGTGATGGATGCCACCTTCTGAGGCACCGTCCCTTGAAGATGTCCTCGATGGTAGGGAGGGTTGTGTCCATGATGGAGTGGATGAGTCTACAACCCTCTGCAGCCTCTTGCAATCCTGTGCATTGGTGCCTCCATACCAGGCAGTGATGCAACCAGTCAGAATGCTCTCCACCGTACATCTATAGAAATTTGTAAAAGTCTTTGGTGACACACCAAATCTCCTCAAACTCCTAACAAAGTAGAGCCACTGGCGTGCCTTCTTCATGATTGCATCAAATGTGAGTGGTGGAACCGGGAAGGAGTTGGTGGGACTATGGGGAGAATAGCTTACAGGGAAAAACTAGTGAGGAATGGGATTGCTCTGTGAGTCGTCATAACTTGCTGAGTCAGAATGGCCTCCTATGTCATGAAATATGAATATTCCTTGTGTTGGTTTACTCCTTCAGGAGTCAGCCAGTTAACTCAGTACTGGTACTACCAAACATGTCTTGCTGATGGACATTAAAGTCCTTCAATCAAAATACATGATACACCATTGCTACTTTCAGTGCTTCTTTTATGTGTTGTTACTGTGGAAGAGCACTGATACATGACTTGAGGGAGGAGGGTTGGTGGTGATCAGGCCATGTTTGGCCCAATGCAATGAAATCTCATAGAGCCTGGAGTCAACAATGAGAACAAAGCTGATGAAGGTGAAATGGGCTGTAACTTCAGAAAGCTGAAGATCTCCTCTTGAAGAACCTGGCCCACAGCTCTTGTTACTTGCAAGGGTGCTCAGGTAAAGTTATTGGCTAGATTGTTCCCAGGGTTACGCAATGTTGTCTTCCCTTCCCATCGCTCTCCAGTGAAGCCTCTCTTGATGGTGATGTGCATCAGACTGCAGACTAGGCTAATCAATCTATACTCAACAGCTGATCAGTGGCTTTGGAAGAAATGCGGTGATTAGTCCAGAGAATGAAGGGTTGTTTTAAACTGCTTATAGCGACCATGGTGGGAGGATTTGCTGTATTTGTCCTCAGTTTTTGGTTGTAGCTGCTCAGTGGTGGTCTGTGCCAGACCTGGTGATTAACCGAGGGACCGAGGGTCCTTGTGACTCCTGACTGCTGAGCTGTTATGAGCAGGGCTCCAGGGTTAGATCTGTCCAGAGGATCTTGCATGTTAAAGCACAAAGCCAGTTTAAACTTGGAGCAGACAACATTCCCAGATCAAATTGCTCATCAACTTAACGCTAGTTTAAACACAAGGTAAAATTTGATCTTAAATGGGGTTCAGAGATGCCACCTGACACCAGTGTAGTGAAGAACAATTAGTTTTACTAGCCTTAGAGAGGTATATAAACTCATGAGGGCATAGATAAGGTGAATGGTCTCAATCTTTTTCCCAGGGTAGGGGCTTTTAAAGCTAGATGGCATGGGTTTAAGGTGAGAGGGGAAAGATTTAAAGGGGACCTGAGGGGCAACCTTTCCACACAGAGGGTGGTGTGTGTATGGGACAAGCTTCCAGAGGAAGCTAGAGAGGTTGGTACAATTATAAGGCACTGGAGCAGGTAGATGGATTGGAAAAGTTTGGAGGGATATGGCCAAAAACAGGCAAATGGGACTAGCTCAGGAAGGCAACTTGGTCAACATGGATGAGTTGGGCCGAAGGGCCTGTTTCCGTGCAGTATGACTCTATGATTCTATGCCTCTACACAATTGCCATTTGGATATCAGTAATCAACACCTAAACAGATATCAGGCCGCATTACTGATTCCAATCTTGGGAGAAGATTGCCCGCACAAACAAAGCTTATCAGGATTAAATACGAAAATATATCGTGCCCAGAACCAGCCAGAACCAACCAGTCACTCCTTCCTGAAAGGCCAAGAAGGAAGGCTAGGCTCCAATGATTTCTGACCCCTGTCTCATGCCTTATTTAATTCTCAACGACAAGAAGTTCCCGTTCCACAGTAAATTTCGCACTAAAACTTCAACTGGAAAATCAGCTCAACATTGACTGAAAGCACACCTTGGATCTCAAATGAGCATATACCTGTCTATCTTTTGTCAATGACTTTGTTCTGAATGGCTCTGTAAAGTATGCAGCCAGCTGACTGACTGTGAAAACAACTTCATATCATTTGGTTGCTAAGGGACAGGTACAATCTCACAGTTTTCATTTCAGCTGTCTTCATTTTAAACTCAGTCTTTCTGTCTTGGCTTTTCTTCCGTTATGGCTCTAATATTATTATGTGGCTACAACATGGTATCTTACATGCAGTTTCTTAAAACTAATTGGGAACAACAACTCAGAGTTAGGCCAACATTTAAATTTATTTTAATTCATGATTGTTCCATGCACAGTGGTAGGCTATGATTGTAGCTGCACTGTAGATTAGTCCAATAACGAGACAATGCTGTAGAGTTAGAGGTAACATTTTTTGGACAGTAATTTAAACACTTCTGAAGTGGATCTAAAACACCAAGTATTCATCTCATTTGCTCTTCGAAGCCTCATTAAGCACAAATTGGCCTCAAGTTACATCTGCCTAGCAGTGGTATTATAAACAGAGGAAGCTGGAAATACTCAGCAAGTCAGGCAGCATCTGTGAAGAAGAGAGAAAGTTAACATTTCCAGTTACAGACCCTTCATCAGAATAGGACTTTGACCCAAGCCGTTAGTTATTCCTCTTTTCACAGCCTGAGCATCTCTATTTTTACTTCACACTTCCAGCACCTAGAGATTTTATTTTCATTTACATAACAGTGTTGGTCTTGGTATTGGTTTATTATTGTCACTTGTACCGAGGTACAGTGAAAAACTTGTTTGTACAGATTAATTCATTACACAGTGCATTGAGGTAGTACAGGGTAAAACCAATAACAGGATGCAGAATAGTGTCACAGCTACAGGGAAGTGCATTGCAGGTAAACAATAAGGTGCAAGGTCATAACAAGGTAGATTGTGTGGTCAAGAGTCCATCTCATTGTATAAGGGAACCGTTCAATAGTCTTATCACCGTGGGATAGAAGTTGTCCTTGGCCTGGTGGTACGTGCCCTCAGGCTACTGTATCTTCTGCCTGATGGGAGAGGAGAGAAGAGAGAATGACTCAGGTGGGTGGGGTCCTTGATTATGCTGGCTGCTTCACGAAGGCAGCGAGAGGTATACACAGAGTCTATGGAGGGGAGACTGGTTTCTGTGATGTGTTTTAATACACTTTCAAATGCAATTTAATTGTGCATTGCTTTGAAGCATCTTGAGAATGTGTTAAGGCTTCACACTGTAGCACGTTTAATAGCCCTGATCCCTTTCACTTGTTAACTTTTTATTTAGTGCATCAGGCAATATAGACACTAAAAAGCACTTTTACCTGTCCTCTCTTTCTCTTTGAAAATCAAAAAAACATGAATGCTAAAAATCTAAAAAAAACAGAAATTGTTGGGAACATGCAGAGGACAGGCAGCATCTGTAACACTTCTAGACCCAACATTTCTGGTCTGAAAACTGTTTGTCGGAACAAGGTTTGACCTGAAACATTAACTCTATTTTCCTTTCTTGGTCTCTTTGATTCTTCAGTTCGCTGCTTTCACATCCTCCAAAGTGTTCTATTAAATTTACTATATTGGCTTCTGAAAAAACAGCCCTGTTGTAGAATTCAAGTTATGTTCCTGTTGAATAACACCAAAAAAATGTTGGGATGTTGAAATTTCACTCATCAACACCTATTATCTGGGCTCCTTATTAGATCAACTCTCCTGCATAAGTGAAATGATTTTTGGTGATAAAGTGTGAGAATGGTTGGAAAATAACAGGTCCAATCTTCAGCGTAATATCTTCAGAGATGATTATATTGCGACGTTGTGTTTTAAACCATGGCACATCATTTCACAAGGCCAAAGGTAGTGGTGAGATTGTCACTGTAAAAACACAGTTTTAAAATAACCTGGTCTTGCCTCCATTTCCTTTTTAAACCAGCAGAATTTAAATTCAAAGTGGTCTAGTAAACATAGAATATAAACATAGAAAACCTACAGCACAATACAGGCCCTTCGGCCCACAAAGTTGTGCCGAACATGTCTCTACCTTAGAAATTACTAGACTTACCCATAGACCTCTATTTTTTTAAGCTCCATGTAGCTATCCAACAGTGTCCTAAAAGAGCCTATCGTATCCGCCTCCACCACCGTTGCCGGCAGCCCATTCCATGCATTCACCACTCTCTGAGTAAAAAACTTACCCCTGACATCTCCTCTGTACCTACTCCCCAGCACCTTAATCTTGTGTCCTCTTGTGGCAACTATTTCAGCCCTGGGGAAAAGCCTCTGACTATCCACACGATCAATGCCTCTTATCATTTTATACACCTTCTTATACTTAAACTTCAACATTTCATTAAATGACTTTCTCCAACTGATATTTAACATAGAGTCATAGAGACATAGAGTCATAGAGACATAGAGTCATAGAGACATCGAGCCATACAGACCAGCTCATCCATGCCAACCAAGATGCCCCTGTAAACTAGTCCCATTTTGGCCCATATCCCTCTAAACCCCTCCTATGCCCCTTAACTTCTCCCGTGTCTGCGTGGGTTTCCTCCGGGTGCTCCGGCTTCCTCCCACATTCCAAAGACGTACGGGTTAGGAGCTGCGGGCGTGCTATGTTAGCGCTGGAAGAGTGGCGACACTTGCGGGCTGCCCCCCAGCACATTCTTAGTAATGCAAAAAGACATATTTCGCTGTGTGTTTCGATGTACATGTGACTAATAAATAAATATCTATAAATATCTTAATATCTATGCATGTACTTCTCCAAATGTCTTTTAAATGGTATTATCGCACCTGGCTCAACCACTTCCTCTGGAAGTTTATTCCATATATGCACCACCTTCTGTGTGAAGGCCACAGACGTCCCTTTTCTATCTTTCCCCTCTCACTGTAAACCTACGCCCTCTAGTTTTTAGTTTTCTTCCCTGGGAAAAAGACTGTGTGTGTTTACCTATTCATATGCCTCATGATTTTGTGCACCTCTGAAGGGTCAGACTTCACACCCGCTCAGGCAGTGCGTCCCAGATTCCAACATTCCAGATTTCTCTGGCTGAAAAAAATTCTTCCTCAGCTCCTTGTTAAACCATTTACCCCTTCCACCAAGCCTATGCCCTCTGATTATAATCACCTCTGCTTTGACCAGAGCACTTCTGCAACTTATCCCAATGGCAACCCTGGACTCTCCTTATCAGAAACATACTCTTTGCCCTCTCCATCCCCTCCAACCTCTCTGCACCTTCAAAGTAACCCGGTTTTTACCCTTTCCCAGTTCTGACAAAGGATCACATAGACGCCACGGCCAAGAAAGCTCACCAGCGGCTCTACTTCCTCAGGAGGCTAAAGAAATTCCCCTTTGACACTCACCAACTTTTATCGATGCGTCATGGAGAGCACCCTATCTGGAGGCATCACGACTTGGAATGGCAACTGCTCTGCCCATGAACGTAAGAAACTGTAGAGAGTTGTGGATACAGCCCAGCACGTCACGGAAACCAGCCTCCCCTCCATGGACTCTGTCTATACCTCTCGCTGCCTTGGTGAAGCAGCCAGCATAATCAAAGACCCCCACCCACTCAGGTCATTCTGTCTTCTCCCCTCTCCCACCAGGCAGAAGATACAGGAGCCTGAGGGCACATACCACCAGGCTCAAGGACAGATTCTATCCTACTGTCATAAGACTACTGAATGGTTCCCTTATACGATGAGATGGACTTTTGACCTCACAGTCTACCTCGTTGTGACCTTGCACCTCATTGTCTACCAGCACTGCATTTCCCTGTAGCTGTGACATTTTACTCTGTGTTGTTATTGTTTTTGCCCTGTACTACCTTAATGCACTGTGTACGAACTCAATGTATCTGCACTGTGTAATGAATTGATCTGTATGAACGGTATGCGAGACAAGTTTTTCACTGTACATCAGTACAAGTGACAATAATAAACCAATACCAATACTAATCTTCGACCTGAAATATTAACTCCGTTTCTCTTTCCCACAAATGCTGCTTGACCTGATGAGTGTTTCCAGAATGTTCTGTTTTTATTGTGCATTTCAACGACCCTTTTTTGAATTTTCACAGAACAAAATGCTTTCGAGGCACACATCCTTTTTGTGGAATGACCAAAGGCTGTCAAGCTTTCTTTCAGATTGTGGGTTTATTTGCAGAATGGTGACTGCAGTGTGATCTCTCCACAGCCTGTGCGAGCCGTGTTTCCTGCAGTGTTGTGGCTTTGCATCTTCCTCAATAATGCACCAGTCAAAGGTCAGACTAATGAAAACTTCTCATAAAGAAAGACCAACCTCTTACTCCTCCAAATGTGAGGAATATCAACGGATGAAGACCAGTGATTTTTTTTTAAAACTTCAACATCACCTCAATCATTGCCAGGTGAGGTCCAGCAAAGGGTCAGTTGCAAAGTTGAGGTCTGCACAACTCTGACCTGAACACAAACAAGAATTCTTTCACTTGATGTGCAGAGCACAGTGGCCAACACCTGGGTAAATAACTACAGCACTAGGAGAAATAATAACGTTCATAATAAAAGAGAGAAATGCATACACACAAGAAAGATTATAGACAGCCCTGCTTTGATCAGGGGACCTCTACAACTTACTCCCATGACATCCGATCAGAGATAGATCCTTTGTTCTATCCATCTCACTCCCAACCTCTCCACAACATCAAAGTAACTGTTTTTTCTCTGTTTCTGAGTTGAAGCGTAAGATTGAAGGCTTGTAATTATATTACTGCAGGAACCCACAGCAGATAAACTACTGTCATCCAATCACAGAGATTCATAGCATGGAAAGAGGCCCTTCAGCCCACCAAGTCCATGCTGGTCATCAAACATCCATTTCAACAAATCTGACATTAATCCCATTTTTTTATTCTCCCCAGATTCCCATCAACTCTCCCCAGATTCTGCCACTCAACTACATTCAACTTACAGCAGCCAATTAACCTACTAACCCACGCATCTTTGCACTGGGAGGAAGTGGGAGCATTTGCGGCAAACCCTCCTGGTAACAGGGAGAACGTGCAAACTCCACAGAGAAAGCATCCGAGGTCACGATTGAACCCGGGTCACTGGCACTGTGAGGCAGCAGCTCCACTGTCCGAAACGTCCATCCTCCACCTGTTCATGTGCCTTGTAAATGTTACTCCAGCCAAGAAAGCTCACCAGCACCTCTATTTCCTCAGGAGGCTAAAGAAATTTGCTACGTCCCCTTTGTCACTCACCAATTTTTATCGATGCACCATAGAAAGCATCCTATTCGGATGCATTACAGCTTGGTACAGCAACTGCTCTGCTCAGGACCGCAAGAAACTGCAGAGGGTTGTGGACACAGCCCAGCGCATCACGGAAACCAGCCTCCCCTCCTTGGACTCTGTCTTTACCTCTCACTGCCTCGGTGAAGAAGCCAGCATTATCAAAGACCCCACCCACCCGGGTCATTCTCTCTTCTCCTATCAGGCAGAAGATACAGGAGCCTGAGGGCACATACCACCAGGCTCAACGACAGCTTCTATCCCACAGTGATAAGACTATTGAATGGTTCCCTTATACGATGAGATGGACTCTTGACCTCACAATCTAACCTTGTTGTGACCTTGCACCTTATTGTCTGCCTGCACTGCACTTCCTCTGTAGCTGTGACACTTTATTCTGCATTCTGTTATTGTTTTTACCTGTACTACCTCAATGCACTGTGTACTAACTCAATGTATCTGCACTGGGTAATGAATTGACCTGTACGATTGGTATGCAAGACAAGTTTTTCACTGTACCTCGGTACAAGTCACAATAATAAACCAATACCAATATAATTGTATCTGCCTCCACCACCTCCCCTGGCAGTGTGTTCCAGGCACCCACCACTCTCTGTGGAGAAAAGACTTGCTTCATAAATCTCCTTTAAACTTTCCCCCTCTCACCTTTAATCTACACCCTCTGGTATTTGATAATTCCATCCTGGAAAAAAGACTGACTATCTACCACATCTACGCCTTTCATAATTTTATACACATCTATCAGATCACCCCTCAGCCTCCAACGGTCCAGAGAAAACAATCCAAGTTGGTTCAACTTCTCCTTCTAGCTAGTACTCTCTAATCCAGCCAACGTCCTGGTGAACCTCTTTTGAACCCTCTCCAAAGCCTCCACATCCTTCCTGTAATGTAACGGTTAGAACCACACACAGTGCTCCAAGTGCTTATTATTGGTTTACTATTGTCACTTGTACCAAGATACAGTGAAAAGCTTTTGTTTTGAGTGCCATCCACAGATCATGCCATACATCATTACATCGAGGAAATAAAAAGAAAATAGAATGTAGAATTTAGTGTTGCAGTTACAGAGAAAGTGCAGTGCAGGTAGACAAATAAACTGCAAGGGCCACAACGAGGTAGATTGGGAGATTGAGAGTTCATCTTTTCATGTAGGAGAGATCCGTTCAAGAGTCTTATAACAGCAGGATAGAAGCTGCCCGTAAGCCTGGTGGTGCATGTTCTCAAGCTTTTATATCTTCTGTCCAATGGAAGGAGACAGAAGAGAAAATGTTCAGGGTGGCAGGGGTCCTTGATTATGTCGGCTGCTTTCTCGAGGCAGCGGGGAGTGTAGACGGAGTCAATGGAGGGGAGGCTGGTTTTCATGATAGACTGCGGTGTGTTCATAACTCTCTGCAATTTCTTGTGGTCTTGGGCAGAGCAATTGCCACACTGAGCTGTGATGCATTCAGATAGGATGTCTTCTATGAAAATCAGTGAGAATCGTCAGGGACATGCCGAATTTCCTTCGCCTTCTGAGGAAGCAGAGGCGTGGGGAGTGTGCATGTGGGAATGGGAATATGGAGAGAATAGGTTACAGGGTAAATTAGTGTGAGAGTGGGACTGCTCTGTGACCTGGCATAGGCGCAAATGGCTGAATGACTTCTTTCTATGTTGTATGGAGACTGGGGCCTTCTACATTCACCTTGTCTGTGTACGATAGCAGGAAGCATCAGGGAGCTACATATTTTAATTGGAGCAGCTGCAGGGTGATAGAAAGTGGGCAGTACTGCCAAGGCCAGGGTGAGGTGAGAGAGTACACCCACGCCTTCCTCTCAAGTCCTAAACGTTTCTGCCATGTAGACCATCGTCCCACTCACACTCCTTGAAGTGTCTAAGCATCAAGGCCGAAAGGAAGCAGACTGCTCGCTACACCCTTCTACTTTCTCTGAACTTGTCCCTTCCTTCATGGCCTTAGATGGATTTATTTCACACTGTCCCACGCAACGTGGAAATGTTTGCCGTACCTTCCCATAGAACCATGGAATGCTACAGCTCAGAAAACAGGCCATTCGGCCCTTCTAGTCTGTGCCAAAACCTTAGTCCCCACGACAGAGAGCGTCTGAACCAGTAAACATCTGAGCAACGACATTCAAACCTGCATTCTTATGAAGCATTTAGTGCGGTAAAAACCATTCCAGCAATCCAGGTTCAATCCTGATCTCCAGTGCCATTCTTGTGTGGAGTTTGCACGCTCTCCCTGTGACAACGTGGGTTTCCCCCCGGGTGCTCCGGTTTCCTCCCACATTCCAACGATGTGCAGGATGGTAGGTTATATGGCTGCTGTAAATTGCCCTTAGTGTGTAGGTGAGTGGGAGAATCTGGGGGTAGGGTGTGGGTTGATGGGAATGTGGGGAGAATAAAATGGGATGAGGGTAAGATTTGTGCAAGGGGTGCTTGATGGTCAGTACAAACTAAATGGGCCAATGGGCCTGTTTCTGTGCTCTGTGACTCTATGAGTTTATGACTCTAGCCCTACTACTAACCACACATAACACAGACAAAGAAACATAATCTGCTTCTAACTGCCACTTTAACCCATTTGGTCTCACCCTATCAGAGATATTCCCTTTGTTCTACTCATCCAAACACAGGCAAATGGGACTAGCTCAGTTAGGCAACTTACTCGGCACAGACAAGTTGGGCTAAAGGGCTTGTTTTTCTCTCTCCACAGATGCTGCCTGACCTGCTGAGTGTTTCCAGCAGTTTCTGTTTTTATTTCAGACTTCCAGCATCAGGATTTTTCTTTGGATTTTCAACATATTTTTGATTTTGCTTTAACAGGAAGCTGCCACACTGAGGGGAAGAACTGCAAGATCGAGGATTGTCAAAATCTGTCAATAATAACTTACTTTGGTAACTATTTGCATTTATAGAGCACTAATATAGTAGCACATCACCAGACATCACAGGAGTAACTACCAAATAATTTTGACACCGCATACCATAAGGAAGTAATGGGACTTCTGTCTAAAGCTTGATCAAAGACATGAGTATTAAGGAATGATTTAGAAGGAGACAAGTGGTCAAGAAGTTTAGGGAAGGAATTCAAGAGCTGATGTTCTAAGCAGCTGAAAGTGAAGCGATAAAAATTGTGGAGGTGCAATGATTCAGCACTGGAGGAGAGCTAAGATCCCACAGGGTTATACAGATTGATGGAGATTAGAGACTCCCCAGCATATTGCCTGGGATGGAGCATTTCATATGAGGAGAGATTGGAAAGGCTGAGTTTACTTCCCTTGGAGCAGAGGAGGCTGAGGTGGAGACCTGACTGAGGTAGACAAAATTATGAGAGGCGTTGAGAGCGGGGAACTTTTCCCCACAACAGAGGTGCCTAAAACTAGAAGTCATGAGTAAGTGGGAAGAGATTTAGAGGTGATCTGAGGAAGAATTTCTTCACTATGAGGGGGAGCTGGAATCTGGAACTCGCTGTCTGATAAAGTGGTGAAGGCAGGTACTCCCACATCATTTAAGAAGTATCTCGACAACGACTTAAAACTGCCGAGGCATGCAAGGTTACGGACCAAGTGTGGGCAAATGGGATTAATATGGATGGGTAATTGATGGTTGGCATGTACACTGTGGACTGTTACCATGCTGGATGGCTCCATAACCACGACTGTATGAGAAATTGGGAGGAGGGAGGTCAAGGAGGAATTTAAGGACGAGAATTTTGAAAAGCAGCAAAGATAGGTACAGGAACAGAGGTGGGCTAAGTAAATGCCGGTGCAAGTTTGGGCATGGTAATTAAAAAGAATTCTTGCTTCTTTGCATTGTTTTCCACAGACAAGAATCTGCGGTCACCAGGGAAAAGAGAATGCAGATGTCCTATCTATAATTTTGCAAAGTTCTGTTGGCCCAGGAACGGTTCCTTTAGATTGGAATGTTGTGCATGTCACATTGTTAATTAAAAAAAAGCAAGAACAGGAAACCAGGGAATTGTAGTTAGCCTAACATCTGTTCTGGGGAAATTACTGGAGTCTATAATTAAGAATGGAGTGACTGAACACCTTGACAGTGAAAAGCCAGCCTAGCATTTTGAAGAGTAGGTCATTCCTGAAGAACCTGATTGAAATTTTTGAAGAGGTGACTGCAATAGTGGACTGGCGGATACCTATGGATGTTATTTATACAGAGTCACGGAAAGCATTCCATATAAAGAGGCTGTTAGCTTAAGTTTGTAGATCATGAAATTGAAGGCAAATTATTGATCCGATTGGGAGCAGGAGACGGTGAAGGGATAACGAGCAGTTACTCTGACGGGGAAGAGATGACCTGTGATTTCACACCGGAGCTGGGACTGTGATGGTTCAGTAATAAATAACTCAGACGACGGTGGAAAACCAGATATCCAGGCTTTCTGATGACACAAAGATGGATGGCACAGTGAGCAGCCTGCATGAAAGCATTAAGTTACCAGGAGATATTTGTCAGTGTTTCACTGGCCCAGGTCAACTGCCTGTAATGTCCCTGACCCTAAGAGGCACTTAAAAACTACTAAGAACATAAGGCACAGTATCATAGCGGCTAGCGTAATGCTATTAGAGCGCCAGTGACCCAGGTTCAATTCCAGCCTCTGTCTGTAAGGAAATGTACGTTCTCCCCATGTCTGCATGGGTTTCCTCCGGGTGCTCCGGTTTCCTCCCACGTTCCAAAGACGTACGGGTTAGGAAGTTGTGGGCGTGCTATGTTGGCGCCGGAAGTGTGGCGACACTTGCGGGCTGCCCCCAGAACACTCTACGCAAAAGATGCATTTCACTGTGTGTTTTGATGTACATGTGACTAATAAAGAGATCTTATCTCTCTTATCTTATCTCTCATAATATATATTTAAAAATTTTTTAAAATAGTTTAAACACTTCAAAAATATCTTACTTTATCTTTTTTTTAAAAAAGCTAAAATTTCTTTTAAATAATTAAAAATATTAAACAAGCCGCAAATAAGAAGGAAGTGACCTTTGAAAAATACTGCAGATGCTGGAAGTCTGAAATAAATACGGACAATGTCAGAAATGCTCAACAAGTCAGGCAGCATCTGCGGAGAGAGAAAGAGAGTTGATGTTTCAGAACATTCATCTCCCTCTGTTTACACTGCTCCAGATAGAGCAGCTGCGGTAAACAAGTGTTCACCACCCTCTCTTTGGCACCAACAGTACTGGTGTCACCTGGTCTCCACCAACCGTTCCCTCCAGCCTTCCACCTTTCTGCAACTCAAGGTATTCATGTTTACTGAATTCCCCAGTTACGATGAGAGGTCCCAGATCTTCTTCTTACATTATTTTTCTCAGCAGCCTCGCAATCCTCGTGCAAGTCAGTTTAGCGTTGGATCCTGCATTGGTCTAACCAGGTGTTGAATCCAGAAGCAGTTCTCCCCCAGCGCAATTGCTGGGAATCCCAGCAGGATGAAGTATCCATTGGCGGAGCCCAGCTGGGAAACGTCCAGTGGAACATGGTCAGCAGGTTGGGACGATGTGAGTCTTGCAATTCACTGACATTTTTGCTAAGCAAAGCCAGCAAACTAAGTGAATGGGCAAACAGTTTTCAATTTAGCTGTGTGAGAGTTCATCCAATTTGAACCTAAAAAGGACGTAACAATTTAAATGATGCCAAACCAAAAGCAGTGGAGGTCCTCTGATTTATTCATTATTCACTTAAGGGATGTGCACCTCCTGGCAAGGCCAGCAGTTATTGCCCATCCCCATTTGCCCTTGAGAACATAGAACATTACAGCACAGTACAGGCCCTTTGGCCCACAATGTTGTGCCGACATTTTATCCTGATCTAATATCTATCTAACCCTCCCTCCCACATAGATCTCCATTTTTCTATCATTCATGTGTCTTTCTAAGAGCCTCTTAAATGTCCCTAATGTATCTGCCCCCACAACCTCTGCCGGCAGTGCGTTCCACACACCCACCACTCTCTGTGTGAAAGAAAACTTACCTCTGACATCCTCCTTATACCTTCCTCCATTTACCTTAAAATTATGCCCCCTCGTGTTAGCCATTGTCGCCCTGGGAAAAAGTCTCTGACTGTCCACTCGATCTATGCCTCTTATCATATTGTACACTTCTATCAAGTCACGTCTCATCCTCCTTTGCTCCAAAAAGAAAAGCCCTAGCTCGCTCAACCTATCCTCATAAGACATGCTCTCCAATCCCAGCAGCATCCTGGTAAATCTCCTCTGCACCCTCTCTACAGCTTCCGTATCCTTCCTATAATGAGGCGACCAGAACTGAACACAATACTCCAAGTGTGGTCTAACCAGAGTTCTATAGAGCTGCAACATTACCTCATGGCTCTTGAACTCAGTACCTCGACTAATGAAGGCCAACACACCATACGCCTTGTTAACAACCCTATCGTCCTGCGCGGCAACCTGTGGAGGAACAGAGGGATCTATGGAAGGGGATCCCAAGATCCCTCTGTTCCTCCACACTGCTAAGAGTCCTGCCACTAACCCTGTATTCCGCCTTCAAATTCGATCTTCCAAAGTGTATCACTTCACACTTATCTGGGTTGAACTCCATCTGCCACTTCTCAGCCCAGCTTTGCATCCTATCAATGTCCTGTTATAACCTGCAACAACATTCTACGCTATCCACAACACCACCAACCTTCATTTCATCTGCAAACTTACTAACCCACCTTTCCACATCCTCATCCAAGTCATTTATAAAAATCACAAAGAGCAGGGGTCCCAGAACAGATCCCTGCAGAACACCACTGGTTACCGACCTCCAGGTAGAATACGCTCCATCTACCACCACCCTCTGTCTTCTATGGGTGAGCCAATTCTGAATCCACATAGCCATGTTTCCCTGGATCCCATGCCTCCTGACTTTCTGAATGATCCTTCCATGAGGAACTTTATCAAACGTCTTACTAAAATTCATGTACACCACATCCACTGCTCTACCTTCATCAATGTGCTTTGTCACATCCTCAAAGAATTCAATCAGGCTCGTGAGGCACGACCTGCCCCTCACAAAGCCATGCTGACTGTCCCTAGTTAGCTTTGCTTCTTCAAATGCCCATAAATCTTGTCTCTAAGAATCTTCTCCAGTAATTTGCCCACCACTGAACTAAGACTCACTGGTCTATAATTCACAGAGTTGGCCCTACTCCCTTTCTTGAACAAAGGAACAACATTTGCCACACTCCAATCATCTGGCACTACTCCTGTGGCCAGTGAGGACGCAAAGGTCATCGCCAAAGGCCCAGCAATCTCTTTCCTCGCTTCCTGTAATAACCTTGAATAAATCTCGTCCGGCCCCGGTGACGTATCTATCCTAATGTTTTACAGAAGTTCCAGCACATCCCCTTTCCTCACGTCGACATGCCCGAGCATATCAGCCTGTCATACACCATCCTCACAAGTGTCAAGGTCTCTCTCACTGGTGAATACTGAAGCAAAATATTCATTAAGGACCTCCCCTACCTCTTCTGACTCCAGGCGCACGTTTCCTCTTTTATCCCTGATCGGTCCTACCCTCACTTTAGTCATCCTCCTATTCTTCACATATGTGTGGAAAGCCTTGGGGTTTTCCTTGATCCTACTCGCCAAGGACCTTTCATGCCCCCTTCTAGCTCTCCTAAGTTCATTCTTAAGTTCCCTCCTGCCTACCTTGTAACTATCCAGAGCCCTGTCTGATCCTTGCTTTCTAAACCTCAGGTAAGCTTCTTTCTTCCTCTTGACAAGATATTCTACATCTCTTGTCAACCATGGTTCCTTCACTCTACCATCCTTACCCTCAATGGGACAAACTTATCCAGATCCCCATGCAAGTACTCCCTAAACAACCTCCACATTTCTGCTCTGCACTTCCGCAAGAACATCTGTTCCCAATTTACGCTTCTAAATTCCTGCCTAATAGCATCATAATTCCCCCTCACCCAATTAAATACTTTCCCATATCGTCTGCTTCTATCTCTCTCCAAGGCTATGATAAAGGTCAAGGAGTTATGGTCACTATCTCCAAAATGCTCTCCCACCCAGAGATCTGAAACCTGATCAGCCTCATTGCCTAGTACCAGGTCCAGTATGGCCTCTCCTCTAGTCAGCCTGTCCCCATACTGTGTCAGGAATCCTTCCTGTATGCACCAAACTCTGCCCCATCTATCCCCTTTACACTAACAAGGTGCCAATCAATATTAGGGAAGTTGAAATCACCCATGACAACAACCTTGTTATTTTTGCACCTTTCCAAAATCTGCTTCCCGATCTGAAGCCACCTTCTTGAACCGTTGCAGTCTTTCCGGTGAAGGTGCTCCCACAGCACTATTGAGTTGGTAGATCCAGAATTTAGACCCAGTGAAAACGAACGAATGGTGATAAATTTCCAAGTCAGGATGGTGTGTAGCTTGGGTGGTGTTTGTAAGTGCCTGTTGCATTTTGTCATTCTTGGTGGTAAATGTCACAGATTTGGGAGGTGCTGTTGGAGAATCCTTAATGATTAACTGCAGAGGATTTTGCATATGTAGCCTGCAGCCACTGTATACCAGCAGTGCAGGGAATGAACATTTCGGGTTGTTGGAGTGTTTATGACTATAGCCAAGCCTTCAAGGAGTGACATTGGGAAACATTTCTCCACATAGCAGGTGGGAGAAATTTGGAACATTTTTCCACCAGGAGTAATCTGAATTGATATTTTTGTTACACATAGATGTTCATAAATACAGTGATATATGAGGCATGAGATCAATCATGATGTTATGAACAACAGAACATGACAGTGTTACATCCAGTTTAGGTCACGACACTTTAGGAAGGAGGTGAGAGTCATTGAGGGAGTGCAGAGGGGGTTTACAAGGATGGTTCTTGGATTGAGGAGAATGAGCTACAAGGTTAGCTTGGAGAAGCTGTTCTCCTTAGAGCACAGGAGGAGGAGGGGAAATTGGTTGGAGTGTAGAAGCCTATGACAGATTTAGGTAAGCCAGACAAAGAAACTCTGCTCCCATTAGCAGATGGTGCAAAGACGAGGGGACGCAGGTGTGAGGTTTCAGGCAATAGCCACAGGGGGCTGTGAGGCCCCACAGTTTTCGCTATGAGTGGGTGGTGCAAGCAGAGATGGTCAATGATTGCAAAAGGAAATTGGCAGTGTCTTCACGAGCACAGCCCTCCCCGCCATCGAGGACATCTTCAAGGGGCGGTGTCTCAAGAAGGTGGCATCCACCATTAAGGACCCGCACCATCGGGGACATGCCCTCTTCGTGTTAGTACCATCAGGGAGGAGGTACAGGAGCCTGAAGACCCACACACAATGATTCAGGAACAGCTTCTTCCCCTCCGCCATTAGATTTCTGAACTGTCCACGAACCCATGAACACCACCTCGTTATTCCTTTTGTTTCGTACTATTTACTTATTTTTGTAATTTATAAATTTATGTAAATTTATTGTAATTTATAAATTATTTTTGTAATTTATGTCTTTGCACTGTACTGCTGCTGCAAAACAAGAGGCATAGATCGAGTGGACAGTCAAAGACTTTTTTTCCAGGGCGACAATGGCTAACACGGGGGGACACAAGTTTAAGATGATTAGAGGAAGACATAAGGGGGATGTCAGGGGTATGTTTTTTACACAGAGAGTGGTGGGTGCGTGAAACGCACTGCCGGCAGAGGTTGTGGGGGGCAGATACATTAGGGACACTTAAGAGACTCTTAGATAGACATATGAATGATAGAAAAATGGAGGACTATGTGGGAGGGAAGGATTAGATCGATCTTAGATCAGGATAAAATGTCAGCACAACATCATGGGCCGAGGGGCCTGTACTGTGCTGTAGTTTTCTATGTTCTATTAAGTTGATGACAGTAAATCTGATGCAGATTCTGATTCACAGGGCTGATAGAATGGGACGATTGGATGGATTGGAATCGATGGGCCGAATGATCTCCTCCTTCTGACTTTTAATGACTCCCTGATGCGATGAGATTTATGAGACCCTGGAATCTCTGACCCATCACCAAAGGAAGGCGAAACTCTGTCAGTTCTGAGCTGGAGACCAAAAGCACAAATCACGGGTCATTGACCAGTGCACAGTGAAAACTAAATACTGTCCGTTGAAATGATTCAGTTGAGCAACTTAAAGCTAAAGAGCCAAAGAAAGTGCATCCAGTCTTCAGGGTACCAGGAAAACCAATATGGCTTCAAACTCAGAGGGTCAATGAACACACTTCTCCTTAACATAATGTGGATTTGTCTAATGCCATTCACGGCTGTTACTTAGAGAGTGGACAGTGTATAGACAAACTACACAATGAGGCAGAAAGGGACAGGAAGCTTCCTGCAGTTAGTTATGGGCAAAGAGGAGATATAATTACCATAGGAGAGAGAATGAAGCAAGTCCCCACATGACAAACTTTATAACTCGGAATATTCCCAATGAGGCAGAGCCGGGGGCTCTTAAACCATCATTATCCTAAGCAGAGAGGAGAGCTTAGTGATGGATGGACCTTTCCTTGCCAGCTATTCACAGCTCAGCCTTGACGAGACACTATGAGCAGAGTGCCTATCTTCATGAGATGTACGTTGCTGGATTGCCTAACACAACAATACCACAGAGTGACATAAACCAAAGGCGTATAATTATTAGTGCTATTGACTGATTGACCCATTGAGAAAGAAAAGGAATATAACACCACCCAATCTTGAATTGTGAAGTGTAGTCATTATTGAAAACTAGGGAAAAACAGCAGCTAATTTATGCACAGGGAGCTCCCATAAATAATCAATGTGATAATGCCAAAATAATTTGTTTTCTTCAATGGTATGGATCGAGGAACAGTTAGCCGAACTCAGTCCCTCGAGTCCTGGCAACATCCTTGTAATCTTTTTCTGAACTCTTTCTAGTTTAATAACATCTTTCCTGTAGCAGAGTGACCAAAACTGAACACAATCCTCCAAGTGCGGCCTCACCAGCGTCTTGTACAACCGCACCATAACCACCCAACTTTTATACTCAATGCCCTGACTGATGAAGGCCAGCGTGCTGAAAGCCTTCTTCACCACCCTGTCAACTTGTGACTCCACTTTTAGGACACATGTACCTGAACTCCAAGGCCTCTCTGTTCTACAACACTCTCCAGGGCCCTACCGTTCGCTGTGAAAGTCCGACCTTGATTTGACTTTCCAAAAGCGGCACCTCGCACCTATCTGAATTAAACTGCATTTGCCGTTCCTCAGCCCACTTACTCAATATTCCACAAGCAACGGAGAGCAGGTTGATTAGCGGTTTGGCCAGGACCCCCGCCCCCCCTCCCCCCCCCACCCCGGTCCCTTTGCTGTGGAGACGCACGAGGTTGTTCAGGCGAGGGTGAGAATTCAGTTCCTGCTCCAGGCACGCAACAGTTGGTCTAATTTTGCATCATTATTTGACACAATGCCTTGCTAATGCCTGTCCCATGCTGGGCCAGTAGTAATCCAGCATTAAAAAGTAATAAGGGTGGGATAATTGCTCTTGCTGCAGCTCCCACAAAGTACAGCCTTACAGGTCACCACCGCTGCTAATTTCCTCAGCGCTCAGCTGCCTTAAAGTGCTCGGCCGGTGTGAGGGGGGTGAAAATGTCATCCAGATGAGGCAAGGATATTCTTCTGGGGCTGGCGTTGAAGCAGATTGTAAAGGGGGTGGGGTGGGAGTTTTCCTTTGTATCTGGGAGTGCAATCTTACCATGGGAAGAGGAGGGTCCCAATCAGCCCTGGGGGGACTTTATCATTCAGTGTGGCCATCGACAGACTGTACTTCAGTTCCTTTGCTCCATGTCCCTTAATACCTTACAACAATTCATTATTCTTCACTTTACAGCCCCTAGTTGCCTCAATTTCAGGGAGCATGGTGGGAGGTATCATATTCAAGGTTTCTGCCACCCCATGTGTGAAAAACCATGTTCCATAAAATATAGGAACAGAATTAGGCCATTTGGCTCATTGAGTCTGCTCCACAGTTCAATCATGGCTGATTTATTTTCTCTCAACCCCATTCTCCTACCTTCTCCCCGTAACCCTTGACCCCTTTACCAATCAAGAACTATCAATCTCTGCCTTAAATACACTCAATGACTTGGCCTCCACGGCCTTCTGTGGCAACAAATTCCACAGTTTCACCACCCTCTGGCTGAAGAAACTCCTCCTCATCTCAGTTCTAAAGGGACGTCCCTTCATTCCAAGGCTGTTCCCTCGGATCCTGGACTCTCCCACTGATGGAAACATCCTCTCCAAGTCCACTCTATCCAGGCCTTTCAGTATCCAGTAGGTTTCAATGAGATCCCCCCCCCTCATCCTTCTGAACTCCAGAAAGTACAGGCCCAGAGCCATGAAACACTCCTCATACATTAACCCTTTCATTCCCGGGATCATTCTTGTGAACCTCCTCTGGACCCTCTCCAGGGCCAGCACATCTTTCCTTGAGATACAGGCTCCAAAATTGCCCACAAATTTCCAAATGCAGTCTGACCAACACCTTATAAAGCCTCAGCAGTACATTCTTGCCTTTATATTCGCGTCCTGTTGAAATGAATGTTATTTTCCCTCTTAAACAACTCAGCTTCGAAGCTAAAATAGTTGCCCCTTTTCCACAGCCCTCCATCAGAGCTCAGTCACATCCGTCCCATTCAATCCTTCCTCATATTTTAAACGCATTGATTGGTCTTTCATTCTTCTAAACCATTCCATCTCCACAATGATTATGCTGTTATTTGTTTGTTTGTCCCAACCATTATAAAGAGGCTGCACTGGCTCCCAATCCCCAGGTCCATCGCAGTGCTACCTCAGAATGAGGGAGTGAGATGCTGACTTCATTCGGAGAGTGCTGTGCCCTCTGATTGTTCTTCCTCCACAGGACAACATCCAATTATTCCCAAATTAAGACGGAGAATTCACCCAGCCAGAGAGCCGCTTCCCCCACTGAACAACCCCAATTATATTCCCAATTAATTATTAATAATCTAGCCTTCACTTTAATAGAGAAAAATCAATTTTACAATAACATTAAAAGAAAGCCCTGCTCTCGTTTCTGGCAGAGAAATATGTTCATTTATTTTCAGCATGAATCCATTTCAGAGACTTATTAGGCATAAGGAAAAGTAAAATCACATTTTAAAATTTTAATGTGCATTTTAATGAAATATGGAAGACATCTCTCACAGCTACATACACCAAGTGATTTTTGCTTAAGTTGCAACGCAAAAATATTTCAGCCCATTCTCCCGGTGGAGACGCCCTGTTTGTAGGATTGATAGACTAGACTGAGCAAGTTAAAGCTCTGCGGAAGTGAGTGGAGGACCGGAGGGATAAATTACTTTGCCGAGTTTGAGCCTGAGAAACCATCGCTGGTGACAGATGACTGTGCTTTATGTTCATTACAGATGTAATGGGGGCTTTAAACACACCGGCCACGTACAAATAACCCAGGTAAAAGCAAGTCAACGTCCAGCAAGCAGAAAAATCTGGTAATGGTACTCTTGGTGTTAAGTGTTCCCATCTCTTGATAAAACCCCTCTCTGGGTTATTGGTTTATTATTGGCACATGCACCGAGATACAGCGAAAAGCTTTTGCTTTGTGTGGCAGCCAGACAGATCATGCCATACATAATTACATCGAGGTCGTAAAAAGGAAGCAGAATGCAGAATACTGTGCTGCAGTTACAGAGAAAGTTCAGTGCAGGCAGATAAAGTAAAAGCAAGGGCTACAGTGAGGTAGACTGGGAGATCAAGTGTTCAAGAGTTCATCTTTTAGTGTTCCGCGAGGCCTGTTCAATGGTCTGTTAACAGCGGGATAGAAGGCGTGCTTGAGTCTAGTGCTACCTGCTCTAGGCTTGGTATCGTCTCCCTGACAGGAGAGGGTGAATAAAGAATGACTGGGTTGGAGTGGGTCCTTGATTATGTTGGCTGCTTTCCTGAGGCAGCGGAAGGAGAGGGTGGTTTGCATGATGGATTGGGCTGTGTTCACAAACTCTCTGCAGTTTCTTGCTCTCTTGGGCAGAGCAGTTGCCATACCAAGCTGTGATGCATCCGGGTAGGATGCTATCTATAGCCTATCTATAAAAATGGATGAGTCTTGATGAAGGGACTCAGGCCAAAACATCGACTGTTTATTTCCCTCCATGGATGCTGCCTGACCTGCTCAGTTCCTCCAGCACTTTTTGTGTATTGCTCCAGATTCCAGCATCTGCAGAATCTCTTACGTCTCTGAGGTTCATCAGGGACATGCCAAATTTCCTTATCCTTCTGAGGAAGTAGAGGTGTTGGTAGAGGGAGGGATTGGGTGGAGACTCAGAGGAAACTCTGGATGGGGAGACAGAGATCCAGTGGGAACTCCGGATACAGTGGGTTAGATAGTGGGAGCTCTGGCTTGGGAGACAGAGGTATCCAGCAGGTAGAGGCAAGGCAGAATTGACCAATTGATTTGAGGGAAGAGTGATTGGTTAGGTTCTGCCTGGCAAGGAGGCTCTGTCTTCCCCAAATGAGGTCTGGAGGCCAGATTACTGCTGTAAGATTGAGTATGGGAGGATTAACTCTGAGCAAGTGGTGAGCTGGTGCGGAGGAGTCTGACCGTGGTTATCTTTGTTTGGAACAATGCCTGGAGCTAGCAGATGAGTAACTTCGCAAATAATTGTCACAAGGTCAAGGAACGCTAATTACAAATCTCCTTAAGGTCCCAATGATTATGTCAGCCTAGCAGAGTCTAGAGTAAACTTTAAAAAGTGCCGGGATGCCTGAGGTTCTGCATTAACCAGCCAACTGGTCCCAGTTTGTCTCTTACATCACTGCCCTACTCACCCGGGCATGGTCAGGCAGAAAGACAGATGCTAAACTGCTCCAGAAAGAAACCTGCGACTGCCAAGCACCCCTGCACCAATGCATGCAGGGTAGGTAAAGGTCTTCTGTGTCCGAAGTGTGACAGGAATGGATCAATGCCACCTGGATGTGAAGTTATGGATAGAGTCCTCATGCTGTGCCAGTGTAACATTAGCACGACAGAAAAATACAACAGACTGCTGGAGGAGCTCAGCGGGTCGGGCAGCATCTGCGGAGGGAAATGGACAGTCGATGTTTCCGGTCGAGACCCTCTATCTGGACAGAGGGGAGATGGCCGGTGTAAAGAGGTGGGGGGAAGGGGTGGAGCCAGAGCTGACAGGTGATAGGTGGATCCAGGTGAGGGGGGAGGGCTGATGGGCAGATGAAGGAGGGGAGAGGGGAGATGGTGACAGAGGCCGGGAGGTGAGAGGTGGAGGCGACAAAGGGCTGCTGCTGATGGAATCTGATAGGAGGGGAAGGTGGTGCAGTGGAACTAAATAAGGGAGGTGGAACAGTGGGGGGGAGGGGACCCAGTGGGAGGGGTGCGTGGGTGATGGGCAGATAGCGTGGGGTGGAGGAGGGGTAGGAAACAGGGTAATGGGATCTGGGGGAGCAGGGTGCGGTAGATGGAACTGGGCAGATCAGGAGGGGAGAGAAAGAGACAGAGAGGGAGAAGGTTACCTGAAACTGGAGAATTCAGCATCCATGCCACTGGGGTGTAGACTACCCAAGCGGAATATGAGGTGCTGCTCCTCTCGTTTGCGTTTAGCCTCACCCTGGCTGCGGAGGAGGCCGAGGACAGGTCGGTCGGTGCGGGAGTGGGGAGGGGAGTCAAAATTCCCGCAGATGACCACGGCAGAAGGAGCACAGGTGCTCGGCAAAGCAGTCACCTAGTCTGCGCTTGGTCTCACCTCTCCTCTTTACATTGGCGATCTCCCCCTTACCTTTCAGTCCAGATGAAGGGTCTCAACCCGAAGTGTTGACTGTCCACTTCCTTCCACAGATTCTGCCTGACCCGCTGAGTTCCTCTGGCAGATTCCAACATCTGCAGTCTCTTGTGTCTCCATTAGCAGGATAAAGAAAGCTGTGGGTGGAGTTATACTTATTCATTGTGTCTGCAAGCTAATGGCTTTCTCATTCTCCTCCCTCACTTTATAAACATCATTGACGGTGCCCTCTTTTCACTGATTTCTACAGAAGTAGGGAGGTTTGGTGAGGCCACATCTGGAGTACTGAGTACAGTATTGGTCTCCTTGCTTAAGGAAGGACACTAATGCACTGAAAGCAGCTCAGAGAAGGCTTACGGGTCTGGAGGGTGGAAAGTGTGAGTTGTTTCATAAAGAAAGGTTGGACAGTTTAGACTTACATCTGCTGAAATTTAGAAGAATGAGGCAGGGCTTGATTGAAACAGATCCTGATGGGTCTTGACAGCGTGGATGTGGAGAGGGTACTTCCTCTGTGAGAAAACCTAGAACTAAGTATCGCCTTTTGCAAAAAGAATTGCCTTTCTTAACTGAGAGATGAGGCTAATTCTTTCTCTCAGGAGGTTGTGTGTCACTGAAATTCTTTCTCAAAGAGGGGTGGAAGCAAAGCCTTTGAATACATTTAAGGCAGAAGTGTGTAGATTCATGATAAGTAAGAGGGTGAAAGTTCACTTGGGGATAAGTTGGGAATCCGGAGTTGAAATTGCAAGAAGGCGGCATCCATCATTAAGGACCCTCACCACCTGGGACATGCCCTCTTCTTGTTACTACCATCGGGGAGGAGGTACAGAAGCCTGAAGACCCACACTCAATGATTTGGAAACAGTTTCTTCCCCTCCGCCATCAGATTTCTGAATGGACCATGAACCCATGAACACGACCTCGTTATTCCTCCTTTGCACTATTTATTTATTTATTGGTAACTTACAGTAATTTTTATGTCTTGCACTGTACTGCTGCCGCAAAACAACAAATTTCACAACATATGTCAGTGATAATAAACCTGATTCTGATTCTGATCAGATCAGCTATGATGTTACTGAATGGCAGTGCAGGCTCGAGGGACCGAGTGGCCTATTCCTGCTCCAAGTTTATTTGAATTAGCAGGAGGAGTTCACTCAGACCCTGAAGCCATCCCACCCTGTCTCTGCAAGGTAACAAAATACTGGAAACACTCAGCAGATCAGGCAGCAGCTGTGGAAAGAGAAGTAGAGCTCATATTTCAGGCTGAAGGCCCTTCATCTAAATGAACAATCTTTGACCTGAAACACTAACGGTGTTTCTCTCTCCACAGATGCTGCCTGACCTGCTAAGTATTTTCAACATATTCTGTTTTTATTTCTGCTCTCCAGCATCTGCGTATTTTTTTTTGATTCTCAAAGGTGATCACAATCAGAACGAGGGCAGATGTTGCCTTGACTGGAGGACTTTAGTTATGGGGAGAGATTGGATAGGCTGGGCTTGTTTTCTCTGGAGAGATGGAGGCTGAGGGGAGACCTGATAAATAAGATTATGAGAGGCATAGATAGGGGAGGTAGTCAGAATCTTTTGCTCATGGTGGGAGTATCAAAAATTAAGAGGACATAGGTTTAAGGTGAGAGGAAGGAGTTTTAAAGAGGTTCTGAGGGGTAAGTTTTTTACACAGAGAGCGGTTGATATCTGGACCAGGCTGCCAGAGGAGGTGGTGGTGGAAGCAGATACAATCTAAGAGGGGTTCAGACAGACACTTGAACAGGCAAGGCATAAACAGATACGGTCCCAATGCAGGCAAATGGGATTAGTGTGGATAGGCAGAAATGTCGGCATGGTTGTGGTGGGTCGAAGGGCCTTTTTCTGTGCTGTACAACTCCATGAGAACAAAGATATTAACAAATGCTATTTGTCATCTGGGTGAAGCAAACTCTGTGATTGTATGATATAGATAAAGTTCCCCTTCTAAACAAGCACCGTGACTGCAGAACCTACACAAACTCAACAATTAAAACTTTCAGTGCAGCTCTCAGGCCAAAATACCAGAGGTCATTTTGGCTGTAATTATCCTGTCTCACACTATCGTCTCTTGCTATGTCACATCCCTGTACCTGACAACCCTGCTCCTCACTACAATCTATTCAGCTCAGTGTTACAGACCCGCGGTCACATCCAGCACCTGATATAATTCATTTTAAAAGGCAATGTGACTTTGTCAGTGGGACGGATTGCATACAGTCAAGCTTTTGAAATTTTAAACATAATTTCAATAGGGAGTCCATTAATTCTTGAATCTTAAAAAGAACCGAGTTAGAAAAAGTCATCAATATTTCAGAACACACAAAGCAGCCTGGTTTTTGCTGCTTGCATTTCATGGAGGATGGACATAGGCTTTCACATCACTACCTCATCTCTTGCAGGAGCAGGAGAAAAACACCAGTCGAGATGACAATCCACTACTTTCACGCCCGTTTCTCTTCAAAGCAAGATGGCAAAAAGTAGCTACTGCCTTCAGAGTGACCAGGCCAACGTTTTCTCTGGTCACTGTAAAGGAGGATTATAACTAAACCCAGTTGTTATTTTTGAAAACAAGTTGTGTGAATCGTAACTAGATTTCCAAGCTCTGGAAGAAATTTTGGACTGTTTGAACAAAGATGTTCTTTAAGAATTAAAGGCTGTGTTTAAAGCAAGGCTCTGTGCAACCCCACAGTGGATGTTACTGGTTTATTTCTTCCTCCTTTGACCTTAGTCAGTCTATTGGAGGGATGGATTGAATAATAGATTTGAGTGGCTATTGACTGACAGCCTTGATAAGCAGCTCAGTCATATAGGGACAACACACAGTGGCACAGCTAGAAGAACTGCCGCCTCGCAGCTCCAGACACCTGAGTTCAATCCTGTGTGGGTTGGCCGCTGTAAGTCGACCCTAGTGTGTAAGTCTGGGGCAGTTGCTGAGGAGAATAAAATGTTGCGAGTAAGGTTGCTATTTGGTGAATGTCCCTTTAAGGCACCTGGACAGTACAGTAGTGGTGTGTGTGTGGTGTCATCACGACAGCAAGATTACAACGTGCTGACAGCTTTGCTCAGTGAATTGAAGTGAGTCGAAGGAAGAGAGAGAGAGAGAGACACTGACTGCTGGTCTCTGTATCTATGGATGAAGAACAATAGCTGTTTCTGTCACGTACAATCCACCTATGGATTTTTGGAGCAAACAAGTGGTGTCCACTTTGTCATTAACCTGTAGTGGTAAACAGACATTTGTGTGGACAGCCACGTCTCGAATGCCTTCGGGGTGGCAGATACTTTGGAACAAAGCAGTGGAGATCATCAGTGATTGAGGTGTCATATGGGTTCCATCGTGGAACATTTGGATTTTGTAAATTCTCTCTATATTCTCTCTCTACGTTTTCTCTTCAGTCAAGATAAGATCTCTTTATTAGTCACATATATATCGAAACACACAGTGAAATGTATTTTTTGCATAGAGTGTTCTGGGGGCAGCCCGCAAGTGTTGCCACGCTTCCGGCGCCAACATAGTACGCCCACAACTTCCTAACCCGTACGTCTTTGGAATGTGGGAGGAAACTGGAGCATCCGGAGGAAACCCACGCAGACACGGGGACAATGTACAAACTCATTACAGACAGCGGCCGGTATTGAACCCGGGTCACTGACACAGTAAAGCGTGATGCTAACCGCTACACTACCGTGCCTGCCCAACTGTGGTTTTGCAAAAGCCTTAGCTCACGTTTCACCTGATGACTTGCTGAACTGAACTTTGAGAACCATTCCTAGACTTGGGGTTTGGGAATTTGCCACACACACACTTTGAGTTGAGTTTTGGGGATTATGTTTGATATCTAACGTTTTTACTTTTCTTATCATTACAAGCAGTTAATAATAAAATTATCTTTAACACGTGTACATGTCTCGGTGTGTTTCTATTGTTGCTGGTACGTAACAAAAATGAAATTAGTGTAAATGGGTGCTAGATGGTTGGTGCAGACTCAGTGGGCTGAAGGACCTGCTTCTGTGCTGTATGACTCCATGACTCCTAAAACAAACTGTAAAACTAATCGAATCGTCTTGCTCATTGGGTCAAAACTTGCTGCTTGCCACTGATGGCTTCCAATGGAAGCTGGCCAGTTTCAACCCCTGAAGCATTAGTAAGTCTTGGACATCTGTGTATACATGAAGGTCAAAGACCAAGTGATGGACGTTACTATGCCCCATTATTGGAGTCCAATCTTGCCAGAAATCCATCTTCTCTCAGATCTTGCCCTGTGTTTGATCAGACAGACAATCGGACTTCCCACGGGTTTCAATGGATGTCCAGGCCTGTGGAAAAGGGGGAAGTAGATGATATTTTAAAAGTTATTTTGCTTTAATATTTCTGGCGGGTTCAATTCTGGCCGCTGTCTGTAAGGAGTTTATACGTTCTCCCTGTGTCTGCGTGGATTTCCTCCGGGTGCTCCGGTTTCCTCCCACATTCCAAAGACGTACAGGATAGGAAGTTGTGGGCATGCTACGTTGGCGCCGGAAGCGTGGTGACACTTGCGGGCTGCCCCCAGAACACTCTATGCCAAAGCTGTATTTCACTGTGTGTTTCAATGTACACGTGACTAATAAAGATATCTTATCTTGTCTAATCACTTCTAAGCCTTGTAGGTGTTTTCAATGAAGTATAAAACCTTTTTGAGTCACAGCTAAATTTCCATAGTTTTTAATTGAATGTCTGGGACACCATTAGAATCTTCAACACTTTGACAGAAGACGTCACTTTGGCCCTCGCTTTCCCTTCTGCCAACGTTTGCCCGGGTGTTCTGGGGCCTTGTCGCAGCTGAGAATCCATTGGCCGACTCTGGAGGTGGTGGGGGGGGGGGGGAGGTGTTGTGGGGAAGGGGGAGTCAATGTGATTGTTCCATCAGACCTGGACTGGGTGAGGGAGGGCAGGCAGGCTAGGAACAGGGAGGTAACAGCCGACATCTGGTTTGGTCCAGAAGGATTTTGGGGTGGTGAGTGAGAGGAGGTGTAGCTTGGTAAGGCTCAGCCTGCAGATGTTCTTCATCCATCGGAGGGTTTGTTATCACACCTGCAAAGCTCGCCAGTCTTGACTACTTAGGACACCGCAACAATATGTGTCACCTGATCTCTCTGTGCATTTTTGACCAACACACCAAATTGTCTGAATTTGTTTCATTCCTCTCCTACTTGAGCTTTCCATGTGTATGTCATTGGTTTGGCCTGGAGTAATGGAGTCACAGAGTTATACAGCACGGAAACAGGCCCAGCTCGTCCAGGCCGATCCAGTTGCCTGCTTAAGCTAGTCCCACATGCCTGTGTTTGGCCCACATCCCTCTAAGCCTTTCCTATCCACGTACCGGTCCAAATGTCTTCTAAACGTTGTAATTGTACCCATCTCTACCACTTCCTCTGGCAGCTCGTTCCATATACCTACAACATTATGTGTGAAAAATTTGCCCCTTAGGTCTCTTTTAAATATTTCTCCTCTCACCTTAAACCTATGCCCTCTAGTTTTAGACCTCCCTGCCCTGGGGAAAACAAAGAATGTGACTATCCACTTTATCTATGCCCCTCATAATATTATATACATCCATAAGGTCACCCCTCAGCCGCCGACGTTCCAGGAAAAAAGTCCCAGCCTATCCAGTAGCTCCCTATGGCTCAAGCCCTCCAGTCCCGGTAACATCCTCATGAATCTTTTTTTTGCACCTTTTCCAGCTTAATGCTTCATTCCCATACCCAGGCAACCAGAACTGCTTGCAAGTGTGGTCCCACCAATGACTTGTACAGTTGTAATATGATGCTCCAACTCCTAGACACAGTGGCCTGACTGATGAAGGCAAGCGTGCCAAACACCTTCTTCACCAGCCTGTCTACCTGTGTCTCCACTTTCAGGGAACTATGTACCTGTACCCCTAGGTCTCTCTGTTGTACAACACTCCCCAGGGCCCTGCCATTTACTGTGTAGGTCCTGCACTGGTTTAACACACCAAAGGGCAACACCTCACAAATGTCCAAGTTAAATTCCATCCTGCTGTTCTTTGCCCCACTTCCCCTGTCGATCTAGATCCCATTGTAATCTTCGATAACCCTCTTCACTTCCACTATACCACCAATTTTGGTGTCAACCGCAGACTTCTTAACCACGCCAACTACATTGTTATCCAAATCACTAATATCGATGACAAACAGCAGTGGATCTGGCACCGATCTCTGTGACACTCCACTGGTCACAGGCCTCCAGTGAGAAAAGCTTCTCCATTCTACATCTCTGTATTCAGTGTTGTCCTTACAATGACAACCTACATGGCTGATATTATTGTGGCTTACCATTCCAAGTCTGGTCTTACACATTATACACACTTGCCTTTAGCAGTTGAAGCATTTGACTGATCTAAAGCACTGCATTCGTGAAGGGTGATCTCTGTTATACCACTGGCACCTTTTCCCACTAAACTCATTCACCTGACCAGGGCTTAGTTCTGGAGCGCCCACCTTTGTTGCTGGTGTTTGCCCTCTTTCAGCTTCAATACCGATGGCCAAAGTTCTTTTGCACTTTTGGATGTCATCTCCATTGAATCGGTGATTTTTACCCTAATGTTCAGAAGTTAAATCCTGCTGATTCACCAATTTAGATGGAAGTTGCTCATCTGTTAACCTATACACAATCCTTTTCCACAGTGCTTAATCAGGAAGCCTCCTTAATTATCATCGCAACAGAGTCTTATCATTTCGTAATATCTTTTATCATCACTAATGGGCTCAGCTGACCTTTGGTTTCTGGTCCAACATTGGCAGTTTTCCACAATCTTTGATTCTGCAACCTCTCTATCACCTCACTCTGTGAAATACCTTTGACAATTGGCAGCTCTGGGAGGCTGCTGAAATGTCCTGCAATACCCGGGTCAACCTCTACCAGTAAGATTGCTTTTTTTCACTCTTGTAAACTTGGAGCAAGCAGACTTTTATGCTTGTTCCCTGAGGGATATCTCCATCCACTTTACAAAGGGGCTGTTAGGTTTCCACGTCTTATCACAATTGCCGAGACTCCTGATATGGTCTGAGCTGCCACCTTATACTGTTCCCACTTTACCTACTTCAAGGTTTCCACTGCGGGCACCTCTCTTTATTTCTCTTGGGCTCAAGTCTGAACTCTAGTCCGTCACTTCAAATCTGCACACTGAAGTAACCGCAAGTTTTCAGTCTCACCCTGCTGCTGCAAGCATACACTTGCTCCATATGTTTGACAACCGTTATCTCGAGCAGCTTCAGTTCTTTGCTTGGCCCCGTCGTGTAATGTTTAATCTCTGGGGAGTACCAAGTCTCCAGTGGAGTAACCTGCAGAGTGTCCAGAGTCAGACGCAGGCAGGATAGACTGCTGTAAAAGGTGTGTTGATTTGAGATTTTTCTTAGACACCACTCATGCAACCAGATGTAGAATGCAGTGATGTCACACTTATTTGCATATGCTACAACAAGCAATCTTAAAAGGTCTGATTCCGATTTCTTGGTAAACTTAAGCTAATGGACGTGCCCTGCACTGCAAGATATGAATTTTCCACTTGCCTGTGCTCAAACTCTGCAATAATTTGATCCCGAATGCTCGAATCTATTCACCGTGCGAGCATTGTGTTTTTCGGACTTGATAAGTACAAAAAAAAATTGTATTATCCTGACACAAAAGAGCATTTTCACTCAATTTTGTTTTTGATGGGATGAAGAGCAATGTACAAAGCAGCAGGCTTATTGATTAACCAAGGACTTGCTCCCCAACTCCACAGAACAACATTAAAGCAAAAATTGATCTGGAAAGAAGTACCCAGCAAAGGTAAAAAAAAATCAAATTTCAATCAAATCAACATGGTACTGGACCAAATGTGTATCCTGTTATAAGTATTAAAAATAGAAATGGAAAACTCATCATATTGTAAATCACAAATATTTAGACAACATTTAGCTCTCACGTTTAATTGGACGTGTGATTATCGTGCAGTCATATTAAAGAGCCATTTTCAACCAATCTCTAACACTAAGGAAGTTAACATAGCCAATGAATGTTTTCTTCGACATCAGACCCTGCTATAGGCTCCAGCACTGAGCCATCTCCATTTCTCTGCCTGACTACTGCTTGATACCGAACGGGACCATCCTAATTTTGGAGCAGCACAGTGGCACTCCTGGTCGAGCCGCTTCCTCACAGCTCCAGAGAGGCAGATTCGATCCTGGCCCCGGGTGCTGCCTGTGTGGAGTTTGCACGCTCTCCCTGTGACCCTGTGGGTTTCCTCTGCGTGCTCTAGTTTCCTCCCAATATCCCCGAATCATGCGGGTTGGTAAGTTAATGAGATACTGTGCGCTGTCCCCAGTGCACTTGAGTGGTTTAATCTGGGGGGAATTGATGGGAATGTGGGGAGGATAAAAAAATGAGGTTACTGTAGGATTGGTGTCAATGAGTGGTTGATAGTTGGTGAGGATTCGAAGGGTCGAAGGACCTGTTTCTGTGCTGTATCACTCGATGAATCCAAACTGGACTATTTGAGTTCAGAGTCACTTCTAATTGTCCCTGATGTGGTAGTGGTGAGCAGAACTCTTGAATTATCGTCCCCTTGGTCACATCCACTTTTCCTATCTCTGTTGTACCATCCAACTCCAGACTCATCATTCATTCAGTCCTCCAATAACACCATGAGAGAACAGCACACTGCTTCCAATCTGCGGCTTGCCCAACCTCAAGCCATCTTGTCCACGACTCACTTCTTGGGCTGTCTTCTTTTGGACTTCCTGTCAGATAATCAACATGTATTTCCTGGCGGTGTGTCGGCTGGAATTCAGTAGGCATGTCCATGCCATCTACATCTTCATTACTCTGTTTCCACCACATATTTTGCATTTGTTCTCCGGTACAACTTTTGGTTTGGGATTACCTTTGGCCCAAAAATTCTGAAGACCCTCCACAGTCACTTGGTTTGGAAAGTAATCTGCCTGTGTACGATGCCAAATCCAGATAAAAGAGGAGGGTTTCTCCAGAGAGTTTCTTCCTCTTTGTTAATTGTTCCTTTATTCATGCTTTGATTCCTCCCCCCTTCAGTCCCATGTTTACCCAAAGCTTACACATTGATCATCATATATAAGGAAGCCTCTAAATCTCTTATTCATGGAGCAGAATAGGATATAAAAGCTGGTAAGGAGGTTCAGATTGTCACCGAACACTCTCACAAACTTCCACAGATGTACTGTTGAAAGTATCTTGACTGGTCTGGTGCAGCAATTCGAATGCCCAGGAACATGAGAAGCTGCAGAGTGTGGTGGACTCAGCCAAGTACATCACGGGTACATCCCTTCCCACCGTTGGAAGTATCTACATGAGGCACTACCTCAAGAAAGCAGTATCTACCATCAAAGACCCCCCCCACCCCACATCAGGGCCGTGCCATCTTCTCACAGCTACCATCGGGCAGGAGGTACGGAAGCCTGAAGTCCCACACCACCAGGTTCAGGAACAGCTACTTCCCTTCAACCATTTGGTTCTTGAACCAACCTGCACAACCCTAATCACTATCTCAGTACAACAACACCATGACCACTTTGCATTACAAGGAATTGTTTTTTTTTGGTTCTATTTGTGTACTTTTCTCGTACAATTCTTGTCTAATTTATGTTTAATTTATGTTTTTCTTGTGAATGTTGTGTCACGGTAGTGTAGCGGTTAGCTTAATGCTATTATAGTACCAGCAACTTGGGTTCGAATCCGGCCACTGTCTGAACGGAGTTTGTACGTTCTCTCCGTGTCTGCGTGGGCTTCCTCCGGCTGCTCCGGTTTCCTCCCATATTCCAAAGACGTACAGGTTAGGAAGTTGTGGGCATGCTATGTTGGCGCCGGAAGTGTGGCGACACTTGCGGGCTGCCCCGAGAACACGCTACGCAAAAAGATGAATTTCACTGTGTGTTTCAATGTACATGTGACTAATAAAGGTATTTTATCTTATCTCCAATACTACGTGCCTGTGATGGTATTGCAAGTAAGTTTTTCATTGCACCTGTGCACACACATACTTTTGTATATGACAATTAACGTGACTTGACTTAATTAATTTTGCCAAACTTCAAAAAACAAAGTGTTGTGATCCTCTCCCTGGTGATAAAGCAATAAGTCTGCTGTCATCTATTAAGTGGTCCCTGATTTACCTGACCAACACTCATCGTGCTTTCAGTCTTTGCCCCATCTTGGAGATTGTCCTGGATAGTTACTCTAACTTCTAACACAAGCATAAACAAGAGTTCATGATTAGAGTAATTCCCACTTTGACACACCATTATTGCAGCACATCTACAAACAACTGGTCACTCAAGTTGCATTGTAGATGGCCTTGCAAAACCCTTCTATTTGGTACGGAAAGGGACCATGAACTTTCAGTTGCCTGTTACTTTAATTCTCCATCTCTCTGCCACAGTGACCTCTCTGTTTTTGGCCTCCTACAGTCTTCCAACAAAGCCCGACTTAAGCTCAGGGAACAGCAGCTCATCTTCAGACGTTGAAGCTTGACAGGCTCAATACGGGATCCAACAATTTTGGAAGAGCTGCCATTCCAAACACATTTCTAACATAGTGTTTTTCTTTCTCCTCCTCCAATAAGATAAGTTAAGGTATCTTTATTAGTCACATATACATCGAAACACACAGTGAAATGCATCTTTTGTGTAGAGTGTTCTGGGGGCAGCCCGCAAGTGTCGCCACGCTTCCGGCGCCAACATAGCACGCCCACAACTTCCTAACCCGTACGTCTTTGGAATGTGGGAGGAAACTCACGCAGACATGGGCAGAATGTACAAACTCCTTACAGACAGCGGCGGAAATTGAACCTGGGTTGCTGGCGCTGTAATAGCGTTACGCTAACTGCTACACTACCGTGCCTGTTTCATTCATCTCGTCCTATTTACACCTCTCCTAGATGTAGCCTTTACAATTCTTTCTTATCTGGCATCACTGTTGCTTGTGTTATTTAACCTCAATCTGTGCAATCCATTATTTAATCCACAAACTCTCCAAATACGCTCATGTGCTTCATTCCCTTCTGCTTATTCATTTCTCTACACATTACACAGTTCACCAGTTTCCATGCTACGATTAACTCCGGGGTATCTATTTCTCTGCACATAAAGTAACCATTCCCTGAAATAACTACCAACTTTTAACTCATTATAAATACTTAATTTTCCATTTTTGAAGCTCCTGAACTAGTCAGATTGCAGACCAACTCACTCTCTTGAAATATTCTACATAAAAGTCACCTAAGCTCTTTAATTGGACCCTAACACATTACTAACTCTTGGTAGCCATTAGTCCATGTATAAACTTCAAGCTTCTAGGAGTGAACATCACCAACAGCCTATCCTGGTCCAACCACAGCCAAGAAAGCTCACCAGCGCCTCTACTTCCTCAGGAGGTTAAAGCAATTTGGCATGTCCCCTTTGACCCTCACCAATTCTTATAGATGCACAGTGGTAAGAGTGAGGCTGTGCTCTTTGGTAACTGGCCTGACCGATCCAACATCTCCTTCACCGTCAGGTCTGACTACCTGAAGGTGCTGGGGATCCAGTTCGGAGGGGCTGAGATGCGTAACGAGAATTGGCTGGAGCGGATTGGGAAGGTCAAACAAAAACTGGATCTGTGGAAATGGTGTTGTCTCTCAATAACTGGGAAGAACTTGGTCATCAGGTGCAATGTGCTCTCAGGGCTGCTGTACCTGGCGCAGGTGTGGCCTGTTCCTCGCTCCTCCGCCTCGGTGATCACCCGGGCCGTCTTCCAGTTTATCTGGGGGTCCAAGATGGAGCAGGTCCACTGCGTCACGATGCACATCCCCAGAGCATGGGGGAAAAAGTGTGCACAATGTCGCCCTCCTCCTGATGACCACCTTCATGTGTGGCTGCATCAGGCTGTGCGTGGATCCAAAGTATGTGTCACTACGTGCTGAGGTTCTACCTGACCCTGGTGTTGCGGAGGATGGGTCTGGCCCTGTTACCGTGCAACTTCCCACTCAGCTGGACGTTGCTGCACAACCTGTCCTTTGTGGAAGCGTTCTTCCGAGAAAACACCTTTGACCACAAGTCCATCAGGCAGTGGTCAGCACAGAATATCCTGCACACACTGCAGGACAGGGACTCTATGGATGCTCTGGGGTGGTTCCCTGAGCAAACCGTCCAAATGACCTGGCAGAACGCCTCATCGCCAGAACTCACCAACAAGCACCAAGACCTCGCTTGAGGAGGTGAGAGGGGCCCTCCCAGTCAGATCCTTCCTGCACAGATGATCTATCATCCCCAATGCACGCTGCCCCCAGGACGGCTGCAGTGGGGAAGAGACGGTCACACACCTCTTTGCAGACTGTGCATTTGCTAAGGGTGTGGAGACGGATGCAAGGGTCCGTGTCCTGGTTCACCCCCAGCAGCTGCATAACAGAGGAATCTCTGATCTACAGGCTGTTCCCGGGGACACACAATGGACAGGCATCAACTGCTGCTGGAAGGTCACCAACTCGGTGAAGGACACCCTGTGGTCTGCCCGAAACTTGGTGTCCCTGCACAGCGAGACGTCCGTAATGGAATGCTGCTGACTGGCACATTCCAGGCTGCAGGAGTACGTGCTGAGGGATGCACTGAAGCTGGGCGCAGCCAGTGTTAAGGCTCTGTGGGGGAGGACCACAGTCTGGGTTCCTTCCCCTACCACACATGGAGGGGCAGAGTCGAGTGGGGAAGCCCCTCGAGCAATGAAATGGTGTCTCACCTCAGGGGGCCGCATGAGTGGTAGTGGAGCTATGGTTTGTAAAAAAAAATAAGTTAACTCCACTGAATGTAATGACCATGAATGTAAACATTTTGCAGTTTCTTCTTTTGCATATATTATTTATTACGAATAAAGCCTATTTTTGAAATAATAACAAAAGATGCACCATAGAAAGCACCCTATCCGCATGCATCACGGCTTGGTATACCAACTGCTCTGACCAGGACTGCAAGAAACTGCAGAGATTTGTGGACACAGCCCAGCGCATCACGGAAACCAGCCTCCCCTCCATGGACTCTGTCTACACTTCCCGCTGCCTCGGTAAAGCAGCCAGCATAATCAAAGACCCCTCCCACCCCAGACATTCTCTCTTCTCTCCCCTCCCATCAGGCAGAAGATACAAAAGCACGTACTACCAGGCTCAAGGACAGCTTCTATCCCGCTGTTATAAGACTATTGAACAGTCCTCTTGTACGATAAGAGGGACTTTTGACTTCACAATCTACCTCGTTACGGCCTTGGACCTTATTGTCTGCCTGCACTGCACTTTCTCTGTAACTGTAACACTTTATTCTGCATTCTGTTATTGCTTTTCCCTTGTACTACCTCAAAGCACTGATGTGATGAAATGAGCTGTATGGATGGCATGCAAAACAAAGTTTTTCACTGTACTTTGGTACATGTGACAATAATAAACTAATTTACCAACTACCGAAACCCTTTGGTTAGATTTCATCCTGTAACTTACATCCAGGTATCCATCATTCCATGTATAATCTCCATGAACTCCATAATTAGATTTCAGCCTGTTATTCACTCCAGCAGATCTGATACTCCATATATATGTACAATGTGGATAGTCAGGTATGATAGTCAACTGGACCTCAGCTAGATCTGAGACTATAACTCGCACTTGACTATCCATATTGTACATCAACCAAGGTTACTGATTGCAAAAATATTTTCTTGTATTTCTAATTTTCCTATAACACATGCCGGAGGCAGAAAAGAGAACTAAGGCAGAATTTACTTAAACTTGGTGCATGTATGTTCTTTTGATTGCAAGGAGACCAATAATATAGGAGAAGATGGGTTAGAGGACCAAAGGCAATGATTGCACACATGTAGATTATTAAATAAATAAACTGCTGGCACTAGTGATATCATATGGATCGATGAGGTGGACCAGTGTTTCCAAGTCATTGTCTTGTTATGAGATTTGAGTAGCCTTCAGCACTAGAGATTCAATAACAATTGCATTTTCTGTGTTACCGCATGGGGCCCGGGATATTCCAGTTGATGGCAAGCTCCATTTGGCCTTGAAGGTAGTTGGATAGCAAGTGAAATATTGCATCTCTTATTATCTTACTTGCTTTTATTGTCCAATTTTTCTTAAGTTCAAGATTTTTCTGGTCTTTCTATCACTGCTGACTAAGGGTGGGGCCCTTTAGATAGTCACACCATATTGTCACTTCCTATCTTGGGCTTTTGGAAAGGAGGCTTTTAATCAGTGTCGGGGGGAGCGCTGAGGGTCGAAATCACTGCAGTGCCACAGTGACAATAGATTCTTCCTGCTGTCAGGGGTATGGTGTCAAAGGCTTGTACAACGAAGGCTGTGGTTCACAGACAGTGGAGGTGGGAAGTGATGATATGGTGTGACCATTGAAGGGGTCCACATCCTTACTCAGCAGACTGTTCAATGATATAAAGGTCACAAAAATTTCGAATTTGGGGGAAAAAAAATTACACGATGAAAGTAAATGGGACGATGGATGCGATGTTTCTCTCAATATCCGACTACCTTGAAGAGCAAGTCGGGCTTCTTGCATACTGTGGTAAATTTGGACTGTGCTTCATACTCTTGTAGCGACACGGACGATGCAATTGTACTCAAATCTAGTGTGCAGAGAGCTACCCGTGTTATAACGAGACAAGGGACGCATCGGACCACCTCACAATGAATTGGGATTGTCTGCTTCCTCCACGTCATAGAGACAGGCCCTTCAGCCCATCATATCCATGTTGACTTTTTAGCCCATCTACACAAGTCCCATTTGCCTGTGTTTTGCTCTGTAAATCTTTCCCATCCACGAACCTAAGTGGCCTTCAAACCTTGCAATGGCAACCACTTCTGCCACTTCCTCTGGCAGCTCGTTCTACACACCCACCGGCCTCTGTGTGAAAGAGTTGCCCCTCAGGTCCTCTTTAAATCTTTCCTCCCTCACCTTAAACCTATGATTATCTTCCTTTAATAGCACAATCAAGTCATGGATGTCGAGAAGGAATGCAACACTTTTTCATTACAAATGAGAAAGAAAGAAGATGTCTATTTTTCCCTCAATTTGGGTTGCTAAGACATACAACTTTCTGAAAATGAAATTAGGAGGCAAGGCAAGGTGCAGAAGAGATGGGTGGGAATTATTTATAAGCTCCCAAACAGTTGTGGTGACTTTGGGCATAGTACAAGTCAGGAAATCAGAGGTGCTTGTAACAAGGGGAGTATAATACTCATGGGATTTAATCTGCATATAGAGTAGGCAAATCAAAGGATCGGTTGTAGTGTGGAGGGTGAATTCATGGAGAGTCACAATGGTTTTCCAGATCAGTATGTCGAGGAACTAATGAGGAAGCTCTCTCTCTGAGGTCGAGTATTGAGTCCGAAGTTCCATGCTTCTCGTTCCACTTACACCATCTACTGCACAGGACAGACACCTGTGGAGTTACCGATGGGCAGATGTGCCAGAACACATCTGGCCTTGGTGAAGCCAGAGCTCAGTGTCTTTCTGTCTATAAACAGGCAACGCAGAATATTACTTCGTAACTGAGAACCTTGTGTTTGTTCAAAGAATCATTCAAGGGATCCCCTCATTGGGATGCATCAGTGATACACTGGAGCAGTCTCATTTGGTGCTTGTCCAGATGATGACTGCAAGTTGAAGCATCGGCAAGACATGGCACAGTCATCAGTTCAACCAGATGTGTGCCTGTTTGGAACCACACGATCCCTGACCTTCTGCTGCACCTCACCTAACAGAGATGAGGTGGTCCAGCTGATGCAAGCTGTGAGAGTAACCATCCGGGTGTCCGTACCACCCCCATGGGTGAAAAAGCAAGTGACGTACATTGCTCAGGAGAACATTAGTTATGAAGGCTGAGTGATGCCAGAAGACAGATCAGGATGGAGCATTTCAGTAATGAGGAGAGACTGGAAAGGCTTGGTCTGCTGATCCTGGAGCGCAGGAGATTAAGTGTATAAAATTGAGTGGTATAGATAGGGGAGACACCGGGGAATTTCTCCCATACCAGAGCTAGATAGAACTAGAGGATATAGTAAGGGGTAAGAGGTTGAGAGGGGATCAGAGGGGGACCTTCTTCACCCAGAGAGAGGCGAGTACCTGGAACACACTGCCTGAGGGAGTGGTGGAAACAGAGTCAATGACAGCAGCAAAGAAGTATAGGTATTGGTATATTATTGTCACTGGTACTGAGGTACAGTGAAAAACTTGTCTTGCATACCGATCGTACAGGTCAATTCATTACACAGTGCAGATACATTGAGTTAGTACAGAGTGCACTGATGTAGTACAGGTAAAAACAGTAACACTACAGAGTAAAGTGTCACAACTACAGACAAAGTACAGTGCAATAAGGTGCGAGGTTACAACAAGATACATCGTGAGTATCTGGATGAGCACTTGAATCGCCCAGGTACAGAGGGCCAGAGGCCAAGTGCTGGAGGATAGGATTGCTACGGATGGTGCTCACTGGTCAGTGTGGACATGGTGGGCAGAATGGCCTGTTTCCATGCCGTGTGACTCTGTGACGGTAGTCCTCTGCTGGCCCTGCAGCCCTTGGTTTTATGGTTTTGCAATTCCCATGATATTGCCCATGAACTTCAGTAGTAGAAAAAGATGCAGTAATTTCAGGGCACTTGAACCCTTTGTGTATGATTGTACCTGACAATGAACTGTAGTGTGTGCATGGCTACTCAAATATTACAATAACAATGTGGTTACTCGCTCAGCTTGCATAACTTGAACTATCTCACTATGAATTGGGACTTTGTGCTGTTTCTATATGAACTTAGAATAATTGAAAGGTGCCTTTATGACTTACATTCCCAATCCCATAAATTCACAGTGTACTGGTTTTAGGTCCAAGAGGAGTGGGTACTGTTCGGTATGAGGTTTCAAGATGCACAGTTTGAAACAATAAGCTCACCAGTGCCTCTACTTCCTCAGGAGGCTAAACAAATTTGGCATGTCCCCTTTGACACTCACCAACTTTTATCGATGCACCATAGAAAGCATCCTATCTGGATGCATCACAGCTTGGTATGGCAACTGCTCTGCCCAGGACCACAGAGTTGTGGACACAGTCCAGCACATCACAGAAACCATGGATTCTGTCTATACCTCTCGCTGCCTTGGTGAAGCAACCAGCATAATCAAAGACCCCACCCACCCGGGTCATTCTCTCTTCTCCCCCCTCCCATCAGGCAGAAGATACAGGAGCCTGATGGCATGTACCACCAGGCTCAAGGACAGCTTCTATCCCACTGTGATAAGACTATTGAACAGTTCCCTTATACGATGAGATGGACTCTTGACCTCACAATCTACCTTGTTATGACCTTGCACCTTATTGTCTACCTGCACTGCACTTTCACTGTAGCTGTGACACTTTACTCTGTACTCTGTTATTGTTTTTTTTAAACCTGTACTACCTCAATGCACTCTGTACTAACTCAATGTATCTGCACTGTGTAATGAATTGACCTGTACGATCGGTATGCAAGACAAGTTTTTCACTGTACCTCGGTACAAGTGACAATAATAAGCCAATACCAGTACCACATGAAACATTACAGAAAACGCTGGAAATACTCAGCAGGAGAGGTTGCATCTGTGGGCAGAGAAAGAGAGGTATTGTCTCAGGTCAAAGATCCTTCGTCAGAACTGACAATTCTGATGAATGGTTTTTGATTCTAAACGTTGACTCTGTGTCCCTTCCCACAGATGCAGCCTTTTCTGTTGAGTGTTTACTGCATTTCTTGTTTCTATTTTAGATTTCCAGAACCTGCAGATTTTTTGAGTTTTTTTTTACATGAAACATTGTCAAGCATTTTAGTTTCTCCAGTTTTATGAAGCTGCTTTGACGGGAGGGAAGGATCTATCCCACACTGCTAGGGTTTGCACTGATTCATAGAACAAGGAAGCAGTGTTGAAGTCACTTGAAAAGTTTAACAATGAATGCACTGCTAGTATTACACTGAGCCATTCACAGCTGGTTACAGGATAGATATGGTTGAATTAGTGGGCCACAACTAAACTGAAGCATTATAACTACACACAGCATCCCTCGACTAATGAGAGGCGGGGGTGGAAATTCCCGAAATCCTCCTCTTTGTAACTCTTCCACCATGACCTGCTCACCGACGACCCCTGCTGTTAACCAGACGCTGGTGCATGTGTGCGGATGAGATGATCTTCACCTCTGATGCTGTACCATCCAACATCTGGCGATCACTGCTGAATTTGTCTGTGAAGTACGGCCGGGTGACTGAACTCTAAAGGACTGGAGTCTCACAGAAAATAGATCAAAAGCCGTGCAACTGCGAAGGATCAAAACTAACCAGAAGCAATGCCACCTTGTTAGAATCTCCTTCTGTTTATGTGTTGGTTGGAAAAATAAAGGTTTGTTAATGTATTGCAAATCCGCAGGCACCATGGGGAGAAGACTACAAAAATAACCACGATGCAATGATTTCTGGAACATTCTGCCTGTGGATTAGCAATCAGCCACAGAATACATTTCCATCCTGATCAGACCTTTGGATGGTTACCATTGAAACCATTCAACATTGAACCGATATTTCTGCTGTTGGCATGCACTTCATGTTTTGTTCCATCTGCATTCAAAGCTTAGAGTGTGCAGGGCATCCAACATTGAGAATGGCCTTCCAGCTCTTAATTTGCCAATCCATATCAATGGAAGCATATTCTTAATTTCCTTCACAAGGACTTTTGTTACTTGGTAATAAATCCTGTCGGTGAATGCTATAAGTACCTCTTTCATGCTGACTTGTTCATTAGCTGCACATTTGGCTTGGTAGCGATACAGAGAATGTCTCAACATCAAGCATCTTATTGAGGTAAATTATTATACTCCCTTGTATTTTTTTTATGAGATCATTTGGTTACTCATTTACGTCTAGGAAGCAAATATAACTTTTAATTTGTCTTTAGATTTGTTTTTATTATTATTGAACAGATATGATAGAGTGTGCTAAGAAGCAGTTGAATTAACAGAAATGTCTTCCCACTTTATTTTGTTGATCCAGTGCTTTTTGTAGTATTTCTATTGAGCCTTTAAGCATTCCACCGTTGTGCATAATTCCAGGACTTTTCTGACAGAAAACATCTGACATTTATTGAATGGATTAGCCAGCGAATGCATGGAAACAGAGAACACACTTGTAAGGTTGACCTGCAGAAGATGCTGATTGCTGAACGGCGCTGAGAGCAGGATCTGCCCCGTTGTTTGTCTACTTGAGGGTAGGTGACTGCCTGATGCCAGTAAGCGAGCGAGCTGTGTAAAAGTGGTAGCCCAGGCAAAAAGAGCATTCTTACTGGGGGTGGGTGTCAGAGCTGGGCTTGATCCCACCTTTACTGGAACTTCAGTATTGTACATCTTTACATCATAGGTCACCAGACAGCTGTTTCCTTCCCTGCCTTGCCAGAAACATGGCTTTCAAGAGCACGGTCTGGCTTCAAATAGGCAACTGGGGAGTGTTGTAGAACAGAGAGACCGAGGGGTGCAGGTACATAGTTCCTTGAAAGGGGCGTCACAGGTAGACAGGGTGGTGGAGAAAGTGTTTGGCGTGCTCTCTTTCAGTCAGAATACTAAATACAGGACTTGGGACGTCATGTTACAGTTGTACAAGACGTCGATGAGGCCACGTTTGGAGTGCTGCATACTTTTCTGGTCACCCTGCTACAGGAAGGATGTCATTAAACATTCTAAAGGGTGCAGAAAAGATTCACGAGGATGTTACCAGGACTGGAGGGCTTGAGTTATAAGGAGAGGCTGGGACCTTTCTCCCCCCTGGAGTGTAGGAGGCTGAGGGGTAACCTTATAGAGGTTTATAAAAATCAGGAGGGGCGTAGATAAGGTGAATGGCCAAATTCTCTTCCCCAGGGAGGGGAGTCCAAAACATAGGTTTAAGCTGAGAGGGGAAAGATTTAAAAGGGAGCTGAGGGGCAGCTCCCCCCCCCCCACACACACAAAGTGGTGAGCTTATGGGAAAAGCCGCCAGTAGTAGGAATAGAGGCAGGTAGAATAATGACACTTAAAAGACATTTGGATAAGTACATGGATAGGAAAGGTTCAGAAGGATATCAGCCGAATGGGACTAGCTCACTGAGGCATCTTGGGTTGGTATGGACAAGTTAGGCTGAATGGTCTGTTTCTGGGCTGTATAGCTCTATGACACTATGACTCAATAATTGGGCTAGGCTCAGGATAGTACTGCCAGATATACGAGTCCAACGGAAGGTGAAGTCCTCCTGTGCCCCATAGTGCAATCTGCAGGCAGCCCTTGCAGATTGCACTATCAAACAACCTCCATTTGTAGACGGATAGTGCAACTCACTTCCCTTCTCGTCTACCTTTGTTAAAGGGACGACTTCTCAGACAGATCAAGGGTGACTTATTCCCACTCTGTTTTCTGAGGTGGCTGTTGTGGGAACCACAGACTCCTCTAGTTGGAGAAGGAGGTGTCTGACGGTGTGGGTCGGTTCTATCATGGTGCTCTCCTTCCACCATTTATGCAGGGCCTCTGAGAGCTCCCAATACTCAATACCATCCCAAACACTCCTCCTCCACTTGGCGTGGTCGTGGGTCAGGGATTCCCAGGAGTCCGCGGAGATGCTGCATTCCTTCGAGGAGGATTTGAGCACGTCCTTGCAACTTTTTCCTCTGAGCACCGGCTAATCACCTCCCACAAACATGGAAGAGAATACCCGTTTCAGAAGTCTGGTGTCCGGTATGCAAACAATGTGGTCTGCCCAACTTAGCTAACTGAATGTAATAAGGGCCTTAGTCGGAAGGGGATTTATAGGCTTGGGAAAGGACATTGACGTTGGTTTGTTTGTCCTTCAAATGCAGTCAGAGTGTCATACAGCATGGAAACAGGTGAACTTTTTGCCAATTTACCCTAACCCCATTTGCCTGCATCAGGACTGTATCCTATGCCTTGCCTATTGAAATGTCTAAATGCCTCTTAAACTTAGTGGATTTTGCAGAGACTGCATTGGTATTTTCCCAGTGCATTGAAGTGTCTGCTGTAGGCCAGGTCTCTGAAGCCTGCAGACTCAGAGGGGGGAGTCGATGAGAAGCTGGGGAGAGTGAAAATGGGATTAATGTAGGATTAGTGTAAATGGGTCATTGATAGTCAGCATGGACTCAATAGGCCATAGGGCCTATTTCCTTTCTCTCTAAGCATACAGGAGGACAGTTTTGACCCAGGGCTGAGGGTCACATACTATCCTCCATCAACCAAAGGCTGTGCCAGCATATTGAGGGCAGTTGTGAATGTCAGTTTTGACGTCTACCTTCAGCAAGAGATGGCTCCCAAGCTATGGGAAGTGGTCCCCATTTGCCAGGGTCTTGCTGTGAACCTTTATTGTTAAACATATAACATAGAACAGTACAGCACTGGACAGGCCATTCAGCTCCACGATGTTGTGTCAATCTTGATGCCAATTTATACTAAAATGTCCTCCTGTGTATCATCCATATCCCTCCACGTGTATGCATCTGTTTAAAAGCCTCTTAAATGCCACCAAACTGCCTCCTTCCACTACTACCCCCCAGTAACCCATTCCAGGCACCTACCACTCCCTGCGTAAAATAACTTCCCCCTCTAACCTTAAAAGCACGTCCTCTAGTGTTTGATATTTCTACCCTGGGGAACAGATTCTGACTGTCTACCATATCTATGCCTCTCAATTTTAAAAACTTCTATCAGGTCTCCCCTCAGCCTCCGACGCTCCAGAGAAAACAACTCAAGGTTGTCCAACTTTGTCTAAGTTTGTCCAGGGCAGGCACGGTAGTGTAGTGGTTAGTGTAATGCTATTGCAGCACCAGCGACCCAGGTTCAATTCCGGCCACTGTTTAAGGAGTTTGTACATTCTCTGAGTCTGCGTGGGTTTCCTCCAGGTGCTCTGGTTTCCTCCCACATTCCAAAGATGTGCAAGTTTGGAAGTTGTGGGCGTGCTATATTGGTGCCAGAAGCATGGCAACAGTTGCAGGCTGCCCCCCAGAACACTCCACACAAAAAAGATGCATTTCACTGTGTTCCAATGTACCTGTGACTAATAAAGGTATCTTAACCTCTGCTGATAGTTCATACCCTCTAATCCAGGTAGCATCTTAGTAAACCTCTTCTGCACCTTTTCCAGTCTCTATGTCCTTCCTATAATGGGGTGACCAGACCAGCACACAATACTCCAAGTGTGGTCTGCTCAAGTCTCATAACCGCAGCATGAATTCCTTACTCTTATACCCAACACCCTACCAATGAAGGGAAGTGTGCCATATGCCTGCTTTACCAGCATTTCTACTGCATAGCCACTTACAGTGAAATATGGACCTTGACCGAGGGCAGTGTTGTGCAGTTGGGCCAGATTGGTTGGAGGACCTTGGTGAGGTTGAGTGTAAGGGCCATCCCCTTGCATGCATCAGTGAAAGCTCCATGCTCATAGCTGAGCTACAACCCATCATCAAAGCTTTCAGCACGGCCCTAAAGACAGCTCCACAGCAGGGTGATCAAGAGGAGGAACCCTTGGCTGATCTTTGTCCCATCTCTCCTAACCCTATCCAGTGTGGATGGTGCAAGTTGAAGGAAAATCAGGAGCACAGAACAAGACAGGCAGGGGAGGGGTAGGTCTGTGGAAGGAGGTCATCTTTGCACCTTCTCCTGCTGACTCCAGACAGAGCGAGATCTTTGTTGAAGCTTTCTGAAGCTGGGGTTCCTGCTTAAGCTGGAGAAGATTGAGGTGACTTAACAGCCTGCTCAGAACCCTGCTAATATCCCCATGAACTCTCCAATGAAGGGTTGTTCCTAGGGACACTGGCACAGTCCTCCCCACCACTGACAGCATCTACAGAGGGCACTGCCTCAAGGTGGTGGCATCTGTCATCAAGGATCCCCACCATCCAGGCTATGCCCTCTTCTTGCTGCTACTGTCAAGAGGAAGTACAGAAGCCTGAAGTCCCACACCACCAGGTTCAGGAACAGCTAGTTTCCTGAAACCATCAGGTTCTTGAACTGACCCACACAACCCTAACCCAACCTCAGCAATGGAACACCATGAACCACCTCTTGCATTACCACAGACTTGTCTCTGATTGTGGCTTTTTGCTGTAGTGTTTTGCTTTGCACAATCTTGTATAATTTATATTCTGTGTGGTCTGAACCAACATGGCTATTATGCTGCAAGTTTTTCATTTTACTTGTACTTCACCATACTTGTGCACATAGCAATAAACCTGACTTAGATAATTCCCACCCCTCAGAAGCCACTTTTCCGTAACAGTGAGTGTTGATGTTGAGATATGGCACAGGATCCAGTGCACCAGTCCTCAGGGAAACCACTTTAGTCCATCCCCTGTCTGTGACCTGCAGAATGATTCCAGGTACACAGTTTGCTATCATGAGTGTGAAACCCAGGTGATTTAACAGTATCAGCTGAAGAGCTTGGAGGTATTGTCAGTGGACAATCCTTCATGTTACCATCACTCCACTATCTCAGTCCTCACCAGAGCCAATGTCACAACCTCAGAGGCAAGGAGACTCCGATTTCCACTCTGCTAGAGAATGTATGCTGACAGGAGGGGGAGAAGGAATTTCCATCCAAAGGGCAGTTCCCCCACCTGGAAACAGCTGTAACTCTTATGGATGGATCTGTAGATCAGGGTCAGATTGGTATTGGTTTATTGTCACTTGTACCAAGGTACAGTGAAAAACTTGACCTGTACAAATAGTATGCAAGACAATTCATTACACAGTGCATTGAGGTAGTACAGGGTAAAAACAATAACAATACAGAGTAGTGTCACAGCTACAGAGAAAGTGTATTCCAGGTAGACAATAAGGTGCAAGGTGAAACAAGGTAGATGGAGGTCAAGACTCCATCTCATTGTATAAGGAAACCATTCAATAGTCTCATCACAGTGGGAGAGAAGCTGTCCTTGAGCCTGGTGGTATGTGTCCTCAGGATCCTGCATCTTCTGCCTGATGGGAGAGGGGAGAAGAGAGAATGACCCAGGTGGGTAGGGTCTTTGATTATGCTGGTTGCTTCACCAAGGCTGAGAGGTATAGACAGAGTCCATGGAGGGGAGGCTGGAATCTCCTCAAGACCCAACAGTGAACCAAAGCAGCCTTAAAGGATCATTGATGACAGGCTCCTTTCTGCCTGATCACAAACATTGATTAAATCTGAGTAAACACAGAGGTGATGTGGACAAGCAAACTAGTTGTCCTTTTGGAATAATAATGGACACCATATTTGTCTCCCACACACTTCAAAAGGTTCAAACTTCCACATGCAGTGGGGAAATGCCTGACTTTAACCAAGAAAGAATTCCTGCAGAGTTATACTGTTGTGTTTGGCCTCAAATCTTCCTCCTGCGACTCCTGACCTCCAGGGAGTGAGATGGGGTAGGATGAGGCTTCACCTCCTGCAGACACTTGTCTGACACATGAAGGTGGCACATCAGCAGCTCTGCCTTGTTAGGAGTTTGAGGAGATTCAGTATGTCACCAGACTCTTGCAAATTTCTAGTGGAGAGCATTCTGACTGGTTGCATCACTGCCTGGTATGGAGGCTCCAATGTGCAAGACCAAAAGAGGCTGCAGAGGGTTGTAGACTCAGCCAGCTCCATCATGGGCACAACCCTCCCTGCCAGAGGACTTCAAGAGGTGGCACCTCAAGGTGGCATCCATCACTAAGGACCCTTGCCATCCAGGACATGCCCTCTTCTCATTACTACCATCAGGGAGGAGGGACAGGAGCCTGAAGACCCACACTCAGCATTTCAGGAACAGCTTCTTCCCCTCCACCATCAGATTTCTGAATGGTCTATGAACCTCATTATTTGTCTTTTGCACTATTTACTTTTGTGATTTATAGTAGTCTTTATGTCTTGCACTGTACTGCTGCCACAAAACAAATTTCACAACATATGTCAGTGCTAATAAACCAGATTCTGATAACAGCTGTTGATAAATGGCAGCACCATGGCACAGAGGTTAAAGCCACTGCCTCTCAGCTCCAGTGACCCAGGTTCAATCCTGACCTCAGGCACTGGCTGTGTGGAGTTTGCACCTTCTGTGACTGGGGGTTTCCCCATGGGTCCTCTAGTTTTCTCCACATACTCAGGAGTAATTGGCCACTGTAAACAGCCCCCAGTGTGTAGGTGAGGGGTAGAATCTGGGGTTGGATGGGCTGATGGGATTAGTGCTAATGGGTGCTTGACAGTCAGCACAAACTCGATGGGCTAAAGGGCCTGCTTTCATGTTGTACAACTATGATCCAGCAATGAGTCTTCAGCTGCAGATGGAAACCAACACTAACTACCTGGCAGAGTAGAATCGGACCCAAGGTGTTACTTCTGAAAATTACCAATTGATGCCTGCACATTCTGATCTCACCAAACATGGATGGTGTACATTTACACTTGGTACAACACAAATGTTTGCAGCAGTAGGGACCACCAGAAATCCAACTGCCTCAATGGCTACAAGTCTGACTTCATCTTGGAGTGTAAAATAGAATCACAACTGCATTCACAGTAATCAGCCATACAAATTGAGCCTGTGCTGTAGAATCCCTCAGATCATCTTTCATCCCCATGCTGCTATTTTGTAATGGGCTTCATACATCAAACAATAACTCAGATTTGGCCAGAAGCTGTTTCTAATTTTTAAAATATTAAAATAAGGTGCAGTGTACTTCTGGCTGTGGGTTTAATTCTGAAGGTAGGGTGATAGGGCAGCTCAGAATACAAGGCTGGAACACAGGCACAGTTGCTGCCTCACAGCTCCAGAGACTCAGGTTCAATCCCAACCTCTGGAGTTTGCATACTCTCCCTGTGACTGTATGGGGTTTCCCCAATTTCCTCCTACATGCCAAAGGCATTGGGTTATTTGAACTAATTGAATTTAATGGACTGTCTATGAGGCATCCAAAAGGATCAAGGTTCCTGGACCTCCCGATGCTGTCCTTGTGGATTTGATATATGCAGTAAAGACCACCACCTCCCCTGCCTGATGTCCCTGACATCACTGGTTCAAGCTCATGAGATGTCCTTGGCAAAAACTTCAAAGCTGTACTGAATTTTAATGTAGAATCTCTGAGATGATCTAGGATACAAGACATTTAGCAGAAATGGATGTTCAGAAGGATGGGGGGAGAAATATCACTGAAACCTACCAAATACTGAAAGGCCTGGACACAGTGAATGTGGAGGGGATGTTTCCAGTAGTGGGAGAGTCTAGGATCTGAGGACACGGCCTCAGAATAAAGGAATGAGGAGGAATTTCTTCAGCCAGAGGGTGGTGAATCTGGAATTTTGCTACAAAGGGCTGTGGAGGTCAAGTCATTGGGTGTATTTAAGGCAGAGATTGATAGGTTCTTGATTGGTAAGGGGGTTAAGGGTAATGGGGAGAAGGCAGGAGAATGGGATTGAGAAAAAATATCAGCTGTGATCAAATGGTGCAGCAGACTCAATGGGCCAAATGGCCTAATTCTGCTCCCACATCTTATGGTTTTAAAATAGCAGTCAGTTCAAGGTCTTTTCAGTCATTTTTTCCATCAGAAAAGACATTTTATCTAAATTGTCAATTGTCATGCTCAGAACACAATTGTCAAGTAATCCAGCACAACACTTTTGCTTTTCAATTACAGTTAAAAATGAACAGTCAAGGGAAATTGGGAGCTTGTTGCCAATTACATGATTCTCATGCTGGAACCTACAATTTGCTGATGCATAGGGGAGTGTGGACATTGTTGCAGTGCATACTTACATGCCATTGCCAGGAGTGCTGTCCATGCATGAGTGCCCTGTGACAAGAGGCCACTTGAGGATCCCTACAGGGGTCTTGCTAAGCACATGGAGTTCAGAATTGGGCAACCCGTTCTTTAAATAAGCTCTCCTTTGGACCCCTCCACCTTCCTCCCCAGCCCCCCCCCCCCACTCCCTCTTCCCACCTACAGACCCTAGCCCAATCCCTACCTCTTGCTCACTCCCAGATACCAATCCACCAGTCCTACCCCACCCATTATAGATCTTCTGGCTAGATCCCCACCCCAACTACTGACCTTCTGCCCCATGCCCCTCCCACAATACACAGCAGCAGACCCTCACCCCAACTATCCCTCATCCTTTCCCATCTTGAAGCTCCAGGAATAGCTCCTGATCCAGTAACAGAGGTGACTGCTGGTTATAAAGTTAATGAGTTAACTCTGACTTGTTTTCCCTATATAATCACCAACCTCCCTTGGGCAATTGATTAGGTCCACACACCTAGTGCATGAGGAGAATAAACACAGGTTATGTCTGCATTCACACCTGAAAAGGGCATTGAACTGCTGTGTAGACCCTAAAGTGCAGGCATTCAGTTTGCATATGCCCTTACAAGTATGAGCTGTTGCACTTTGGGGAAGTCAAACCAGGGTAGGACTTTCAAAGTTAAAAAGTAGGACCCTGGGGGATGTTGTAGAACAGAGGGACCAAGGGGTACAGGTACATGGTTCATTGAAAGTGGTGTCAGATGGACAGGATGGAGAAAAAAGCTTTTGGCACATTGGCTTTCATCAAATCAGGGCATTGAGTATAGGAGGTGGGACATTATGTTGCAATTGTACAAGACATTGGTGAGGTCACACCTGGAGTGTACCATTTCAGTTACCCTGTCATAAGAAAGACATCACTAAGCTGGAAGGATTGCAAGGAAGATTTACAAGTATGTTGCCAGAACTTGAGGCACTGAGCTATAGGGAGAGGTTGGGCAGGTTTGGGCTTTATTCCTTTGAGCATAGGAGCCTGAGGGTTTAGAGTTTTTTTTTAAGATCAGTCAATGTACAGTCTTCACCACAACCAACCCCCCCCCCCCCCCCCTCCCCCAAGGTAAGGGAACCAAAAACTAGAGGGCACAGGGTTAAGGTGAGAGGTGAAAATCTTAGGAGTGAGGGGCAACTTTTTCCACCCAGAGGGTGGTGGGTATATGGGGCAAGCTGCCAGAGGAAGTGGTTGAGGTGGGTACAACAACAACCAGTACATGGATAGGTAAGGTTTAGAGGGATGAGCCAGATGTGGGTAAATGGGACAAGCTTAGATGGGAATCCTGGTCAGCATGGATGAGTTGGGCCAAAGGGTCTGCTTCTATGCTGCTTGCTGTCACTATGGCTCCAAGATACCACCCCAGCAACCTCCTGCCATGGAGATTCTTTGCCCAAGGAAGTTGACTCTGTACACACTGCCTTTGAGCCCATGCAGCTCCCTCTGGGAAGCCCATCACCCTCTTCCTTCCATGCATTTATTCTTTGCTAACATGTCCATGTAGGAGAAGAGTACCTCTTAGGTGTTACATACTGAAGTCAGAGCTGAGACATTGGAAGTTCAACCCCTAATGCCTGCTGTTCATCAAACAGGGTGGTGTTACACGAGATGGTCTCAGGTGGTGTTTTGGACCTGGTGTTAACTTACACAAGGATGAGCAGGACCAGGCCAATTAACCCCTTTGTGGCACTTTCCCCACTCTCCCTCAATTCTATCACAGGTTCAAACAGCACAGGAAACAGGCCTTTTGGCCCAACTGATCCATGCTGATCAAGATGCTAGTCCAAGTTTGTCCCATTTACCAGTGTTTGGCCCATAACCCAACTAAACTTTTATTCATGTACCTGTCCAAGTGTCTTTTAAAGGTTATTGTACCCACCTCAACACTCCCTCTGACAGCTCATTTTACACCATGTAAAAAGCTCCCCTTCAAGTTCTGATTTAATCTTTCCCCTTTCACTTTAATCCTGTGCCCTCTAGTTCTTGATTCCCCAACCCTGGGGAAAGACTGAGTGCATTCATCCTTGCTGTGCCCCCCCCCCCATGATTTTATACACCTCTAAGATAACCCCTCACTCTCATACTCCAGGGAATGAACTCCTTGTCTGTCCAACCTCTCCCTGTAACTCAGTCCCTCAAAGCCTGGCAACATTCTTCTAAATCTTTTCTGAACTCTTTCCAGCTAAGTGGCATCTTTCCTATTGTAGGTTGACCAAAACTGAACATACTACATCAAGTGTGGCCTCACCACCATCTTGTACAACTGCAACATTAAACACCACCCCCCCCTCCCCATTTCTATACTCAGTGCCCTGACTGATGAAGGCCAGAATGCCAAAAGCCTTCTTCACCACCCTGTCTACTTGTGACTCCACTTTCAGAGAACCATGTACCTGAACTCCAAGGTGCCAGTTGTCAACAACACTCCCCAGGACTTTACCATTCACTGTGAAAGTCCTACCTTGATTTGGCCTTCCAAAGAGGCAACACCTTGCACTTATCTGAATTAAACTGCACTAAACTCCATTCAATCCCCACATTAAAAGGTTTGTTTTTAGATTTTTGTAAGGTCTAATTAAGGAGATTGCTAATGTCACTAACTTTGGGAAAGTGGTGCAGGACAAATTTGTAGACATAAAAGTTTTAACTTTCTCACAAATCTGTTGCCCCAAGTTAGGTTGATCACAAACAGGTTCAAGATTGATGAGTTTCACATTCCTGTATCCTGGGAATTAGCTTTTAGTTGAAAAGGTCAGAAATGACATGGTGTTGAAACAGGTGATATGAAAGAACTACATAAAATGAGGGATTTAAGATGTTACGAGAGAAAACATTTCAAAATGCAAAGAGAACAGCAGTGTTTTACACAACCATCAGCAAGCTAAAGGGAGTTGTGGCCCTTGAGGAGAGGGAGCAGTTAATTTGTGGAACGTGATCAAAAATGGCAGAAGTGTTCAATAATCCCTCCCCCCCCCCCCACCGCAACTGAAGGGCTAGGTTTTGGAAAGGAGGTGAATTATGAAGTGGTTGAGTGCAAGGAAGATTTTGGAAGTTACTTCAGACCTCAGGAGCCAGAAGGAAATGTGAAAGGAACTTGCCAAGTTTGGAGAAACTAATTGAGAGCTCTGCTTGAAGTGTTGAGATACTGGAACATGGAGGTTGGCCAATGCCATACTCATTTCTTAGCTGATGAGTGATAATTCAGGCAACTTAGCTCAATTTCTGTGGTATCAAAAATATTAAGACCCTATAATTAGGAACAGAATTACCAAGGCTTTGAAATTCATAGAACATAACAGCACAGTACAGGCCCTTTGGCCCACGATGTTGCACCAACATTTTATCCTGCTCTAAGGTTTTTATCAACCCTCCCCTCCCACATAGCCACATGAATGATAGAGAAATGGAAAGGTATCCAAGAGTCCCTTAAATGTCCTTAATGTATTGCCCCCACAATCTCTTCAGGCAGTGCATTCCATACACCCACCACTGTAAAAAGAAAGACTTAGTCCTGACATCCCCTTCTCCTATCACCTTAAAATTATGTTCCCTTGTGTTAGGGATTGTCACCCTGGGGAATGTCTGACTGCCCACTCAATCTATGCCTCTATCAAGTCACCTCTCATCCTCCTCTCCAAAGAGAAAAGCCCAAGCTCACTCAACCCATCCTCAGATATGCTCTCTAATCCAGGCAAAATCCTGGTAAGTCTCCTCTGCACCCTCTAAAGCTTCCACATCCTTCCTATAATGAGGTGACCAGAACTGAACACAATACTCCAAGTGTGTTCTAACCAGAGTTCTATAGAGCTGCCACATCACCTCAGTTCTTGAACTCAATACCCTGACTAATGAAGGCCAACACTCCATACACCTTCTCAACAACCCTATTGACCTGCATGGCAGCCTTAAGGGATCTATGGACATGGACCTCAAGATCCCTATTCCTCCATACTGCTAACAGTCCTGCCATTAACCTTGCATTCTGCCTTCAAATTCAATCTCCCGAATTATCACTTTGCACTTATCTGGGTTCAACTCCATCTGCCACTTCTCAGCCCAAGTCTGCATTCTGTCAATATCCTGTTGTAACTGACAAGCTTCTATGCTATCCACAACACCACCAACCTTTGTATCATTAGCAATCTTACTAACCCACCCTTCCACATCCTCATCCAAGTCATTAAAAAAAAACAAACAGCAGAGGTCTCAGAACAGATCCCTGCAGAACACCACTGGTCACCAACCTCCAGGCAGAATATGCTCCATCAACCACCCTGTCTATGGGGGAGCCAATTCTGAATCCACACAGCCATGTTTCCCTGGATCCCATGCCTTCTGACTTCGAATAAGCCTTCTGTGAGGAACCTTATCAACACCTTACTAAAATCCATGTACACCACATCCACTGCTCTACCTTCATCAATGGGCTTTGTCACATCCTCAAAGAATTCATTCAGGTTCATGAGGCACAACCTGCCTCCCACAAAGCCAGGCAGACTGTCCCTAATCATCCTATGCTTCTCCACATCTATAAATCCTGTCTGAGAATCTCCTCCAGTAATTTGCCCACGACTGATGAAATACTCGCTGATCTGTCATTCCCAGGGTTATCCCCACTCCTTTTCTTGAAAGAATAAACAAGATTTGCCACCCTCCAATCTGGCACTACTCTTGTGGCCAGTGAGGATGCAAAGATCACCACTAAAGGTGGAGCAATCTCATCCCTAGCTTCCCATAAAAAGCTTGGATATCCCATCTGGCCCCAGTGACTTATCTATCCTAATGTTTCTCAATAGTTCCAGCACATCATCTTTCCTCATGTTGATATGCCCTAGCATATCAGCCTGTCATACACCATCCTCACAAGTGTCAAGGTCTCTCTCACTGGTGAATACTGAAGCAAAATATTCATTAAGGACCTCCCCTACCTCTCCCAACTCCAGGCAGATGTTTCCTCTTATCCCTGATCAGTCCTACCCTCACTCTAGTCACTCTCCTATTCTTCACATGTGTAGAACACCTTGGGGTTTTCCTTGATCCTACTCAAAAATGACCTCTCATGCCCCCTTCTAGCTCTTCTAAGTTCATTCTTAAGGTCTCTCCTAGCTACTTCACAACTCAAGAGCCCTGTCTAATCCATGCTTTCTAAACCAGAGGTAAGCTTCTTTCTTCCTCTTGGAGATATTCTACATCTCATCAACCACGGTTCCTTCACTCTACCATCCTTACCCTGCCTCAGTGGGACAAGGCTATCCAGAACCCCATGCAACTACTCCCTAAACAACATCCACATTTCTGCTGTGCACTTCTCCAAGAACATCTGTTCCCAATTTACACTCCCAAGTTCCTGCCAAAAAGCATCATAATTCCCCTCCTCCCAGTTAAATACTTCCCCATATCATCCGCTCCTATCCCTCTCCAAGGAGATGGTAAAGGTCAAGGAGTTATGGTCACTGTCTACAGAATGCTCTCCCGCCCAGAGATCTGAAACCTGATCAGGCTCATTACGTAGTACCAGGTCCAGTATGGCCTCTCCTCTAGTCAGCCTGTCCACATACTGTGTCAGGAATCCTTCCTGGACACTGAACAAACTCAGCCCCAACTATCCCCTTTACACTAAGGAGGTGCCAATCAATATTAGGGAAGTTGAAATCACCCATGACAACAACCCTGTTATATTTGCACCTTTCCAAAGTTTGCCTCCCGATCTGCTCCTCAGCGTCGCTGCTGCTATGGGGGGGGGGGGGTCTTAGAATACTCCCAATAGAGTGATCACTCCTTCCCTGTTTCTGACTTCCACCCGCACTGACTCAGTGAACGATCCCTCCAGGACATCCTCCCTTTCTACAGCTGTGGGACTGTCCCTGATCAGCAAAACACTCACCCACCTCTTACCTCCATCCCTTTTGAAACATCTAAACTATGGAATATCCAGCAGCCATTCCCACCCTTGCAACAGCCAAGTCTCTAATGGCCACCACACCATAGTTCCACATACCTATGATCTAAGTTCAGCCTTGTTCCTGATACTTCTCACATTAGACACACGAGTCCATCCAACTGATGGCAGTTTTGCCCTTTCAACTGCTTATCCTTCCTTGCAGTCTTCCTACATCTACTTGTAGACTAAATGAACCAAGCTCTGACCCATCACTCTGGTTTCCATAGCCCTACCAAACTAGTTTAAACCCTCCCCAACAGTTCTGGTAAACACGCCCACAAGAATATTGTCCCCCTTCAGTTCAGGTGTAACCCATCCCTTTTGTACAGGTCGTATCTCCCCTAGAAGAGATCCCAATGATCAACAAATCTGGGACCCTGCCCCTTGCACCAATTTCTCAGCCATGCATTCATCTGCTAAATCATCCTATTCTTACACTCACTGGCACAGGCAGCAATCCAGAGATTACTAGCCTTGAGGTTCTGCTTTTCAGCTTTCTACTCAACTCCCTATGTGCCTTCAGGACCTCATCTCTTTTTCTACCTATGTCATTGGTACCAATACGTACAACAACCTCTGGCTGTTCACCCTCCCCCTTCAGAATGCTGTGGGCCCAATTCAAGACATCCTTGTCCCTGGCACTAGGGAGGCAACATACTACCTGGGAGTCTCTTCCACATCCACAGAATCTCTTGTCTGCCCCCCCCCCCCACCACTATGGAATCACCTATCACTACCACTCCCCTCTTCCCTTCTGCACCACACAACCGGGTGCAGCACCAGGGTTTTGATCACCACAGCTTTCCCCTGGTAGATTGTTACCCCCCAAAACAGTATCCAAAGCAATATACCTGTTATTGAAGGGTACAGCCACAGGGGTACTCTGCACTACCTGCCTATTCTCTGTCCTTCTGAAAGTCACCCAGCTACTTGCCTCCTACAACTCTTGTCTATGACTCCCTGGTCTCCTATAGGAGCCCCAAGGTCATCCAGCTGCATCTCCAGTTTCCTAACACAGTCTGTAAGGAGCTGCAGCTGGATGCACCTCATGCAGATGTAGTTATCAGGGAAACCAGATGTCTCCCAGAACACCCACATCTCACAAGCTGAACACACCACTGACCCTGGAGCCATTCTTACTACTCTGTACTGAAAGGACCACCAACTCAAAGAAAGAAACATAGGAGACTAACCTTTGCTTCTTCTCCCTGAAGCCTCTTGAACTGAAGCCTCATCTCCCCACTCCAATACTAGCCAACTCACAACTTGCCTTACCTTTATCTGCTGCTGTTAATAAGCCAATCTGCAGGTAACAATTTGTACATGTGCCTCGTTTAGATTCTTGCAAGGTGAAACTCACCAATTCAGGCACAGAGCTCAGGCACCTCTTTTCAAAGGTCCTGCTACAAATCTTGCTCCAACTCCCAATTCTGTAAGGTGAAAGCACACTGCAAAGCATAAACCAGAGTCCTGATACATTAACGACCTGTGCCAAAGTTGTGCCCGCACATTTTCATGATAAGCATTCTAACTGGCTGCATCACAGCCTGATATGGAAACTCCAATGCACAAGAACATAGGAGGCAACAGAGAGAGGTGGACTCAGCCGGTTCCATCAGGGGTACAGCTCTCCCCACCACCGAGGGCATCCACAAGAGGCAGTGTCTCAGGGAGGCGGCATCCACCATCAGGGAACCCCACCATCCGGGCCGTGCCCTCTTCTCGATGCTGCCATCAGGCAGGAGGTACAGGAACCTGAAGACCCCACACCTCAAGGTTCAACAACAGCTTCTTCCCCACTGCCGTCAGGTTCTTGAACCCACCTGAAAAGCTCTAATTTGACCTCGGACTATATTTCCCTCAATGTGCACTAATGGCATGTTATTTTTTGCTTTTTGTGTCATGTAAGTTATGTATAATCTATGTTAATTCATGTGTATGTAATTTATGTTTGTAATGTTCTGTGCTGCTGCTGCAAAAACTCATTTTCATGGCATTTATACCCTGGGTATGTATGCCCATGACAATAAACTTGAACTTGAACTTAATAATTGAGTTTACCCAGTGCCAGTCATGCTGTTCAGCACACCTATGCGGAGCCAGTGTGTGTAACTCCTGGGTCCCCAACACAGGGTAAAGCTGATTGCAGTTATACCTGCACGAGCGAAGGCACTGATTGGTTCCAACCACTGCTGGACGTCTTTACACAAGTTTGCAAAGGTTTATTCAGATCGGACAGAGGGGCAGACGCCTGGAGTTTTAGATACTACTTTGAAGCTCTTACCTTGAAGGGGCGGAGAGGAGCTGAGAGATCTTCCATGCCCTGGGGGTCTGGATGCAATCCAGTTCTGTAATTGGGTAGGAATGAGAGGAGCTGGCAAAGGGACTCAACGTCAGCTAGAACACAGCACGGACCTGGATGCAGTGCAAGAAAAGGTTTAATGACCCCATGTGTGCTGTCAAGGTCAGTGCACACATAAATAAATCCCAACAGCAGCACCATTACACTCAGGTACTCCTCCATGTTATAGAGGTCTGCCACTCATTTCAAAGCAAGTCCCATCAAACGTCACTACTTTTTAATATTTATCTACCCCACTGCACTCTCACACACTTACTTCAACACAAGTAAGAGGTTTAGAAAGGAATCTGAGGAGTATTGTTTCACCCAGAGAGTGCCTGGAATCTGGAACACACTGCCTGAGGAAGTGGTGGAAGCAGATACTCCCACAACATTAGAGAAAAGGCTGCTGCTGTTTTCCCTCAAGCGAGGGAGGGTGAGGGGTGATCCTGACCTCCGGCGCTGTCCGTGCAGAGACTGTACATTCTCCCCGTGACCACGTGGATTCCCTCCAGTGGCTCCGGCTTCCTCCCGCATCCCAAAGACATGCAGGTCGGTAGATTAGTCAGTCATTGTAAATTGCCTCAAACGTGTAGGTGGGTGGCAAAATTATTGGGACTGTGGGGAGAATAGATGACAGGGAAAATTAGTGGGGGAATGGGATGGCTTAGAGAGCTGGCATAGACTCAGTGGGCCTCCTTCCTATGTTGTGAGGAAATATAAAAAGAAACCTTGGCAACATAGATAGAAAACTCACTAAGAATCAGGAAACAAAGAGGAGTCCGGAACAGTTTTCCTCAGACTGGAGTGTACTGTGGATTTCCTAGGGGTCATTGCGAGGAGTTCTGTTTTTCTTAATATATATTATTAATTTAGTTGTACCAGAGTCAGGTTTATTATCACTGAATATGTCGTGAAATTTGTTGTTTTGTGGCAGCAGTACAGTGCGGGACATAAAGGCAGAAAAATACTATAAGTTATATAAAAAAAAGTGCAAAAGAGGAATAACGAGGTAGGGTTCATGGACCGTTCAAAAATCTGATGGCAGAGGGGAAGAAGCTGTTCCTGAAACATTGAGTGTGGGTCTTCAGGCTCCTGTACCTCCTCCCTGATGGTAGTAACGTGAAGTGAGCATGTCCCAGGTGGTGAGGGTCCTTAATGATGGATGCCACCTTCTTGAGGCGCTGCCTCTTGAAGACATCCTCGATGGCAAGGAGGGCTGTGCCCGTGATGGAGCTGGCTGAGTCTGCAACCCTCTGCAGCCTCTTTCGATCCTGTGTATTGGAGTCTCCGTACCAGGCGGTGATGCAACCAGTCAGAATGGTCTCCACCGTACATCTGTAGAAATCTGCAAGAGTCTTTGGTGCCATACCAAATCTCCTCAAACTCCTAATGAAGCAGAGCCGCTGGCATGCCTTCTTTGTGATTGCATCAATGTGTTGGGCCCAGGATAGATCCTCTGAGACGTTGACGCCCAGGAACTTGAAGCTGCTCACCCTTTCCACCGCTGACCCCTCGATGAGGACTGGTGTGTGTTCTCCTGACTTCCCCTTCCTGAAGTCCACAATCGATTCGTTGGTCTTTTTGGGACAGGGCACAATTTCCAAATCTTCAAATCACTCAAAACTTGGAGGCATAGTGAGTTGTAAGGAGAGCGGTAATAGACTCTGAGGAGATATCAATTGTCTGGGAAATAGGCAGAGAGGTGGCAGATGAAACTCAAACACTGAGAAATGTGATGTGTTACATTGCAAAGTAGAAAGGTTGAGAAGGGGAAATGGAAACAAGGGCACAATACTGAAAGGGTACAAGGTCGAGAAGATCTGAAGGCATAAATGGTCCATTCATTGAAAGTGGCAGAGGCAGAAAGCAGTTGAAAGTAGAACAGGATCCTAGACCTTATAAGTAAGGTTTGGAGTACAAGAGTAAGGAAATCATGATGATCCTTTATAAAACCGATTCAGTTACAACTGGAGTAGTGTGTCCAGTGCTGGATGTCACACTAGGAAAGATGTAAGGGCCTCAAATGGGGCGCAGAGGAGATTAACTCAGATGATTGCAAGGACGAGGGACTTCAGTTGCGTAGACAGAGTGGAGACAACGGGGTTGTCCCCTGTGACTGAACTAGTTTCTTGTGCTGGGGCAGAGAATTTCATGAATAGAGGCATGAACAGAATGTGTCAGTGTGTACAGGCAGCTGTGGGGGCCAACCAACCTGAATTTTAGGCCTCGTGTTGACATCACCCACTGCACACCACACCTACGAGCACCAGTTACTGATGTTCTCCTCGGGACAGAAGAGATGGCAAGGGGAGTCCAACAGAGGTACTTAGAATCATGAAGGGTATGGCCAGAATAATTAGAGAGAAACTCTTCCCATTGTCTGAGAGCTCCGAGTATTGTCTGCGTATACGAGTTGGGACATTATGTTGCACTTGTATAAGTTGTTGGTGAGGCCGCACTTGGAGTACTGTGTACAGTTCTGGTCACCCTGTCATTTGAAAGATGTGGTTAAACTGGAAAGAGTGCAGAGTGTATTGGCCTTCATTAGTCGGGGTACTGAGTTCAAGAACCACGAGGTGATGTTGCAGCTCTATAGAACTCTGGTTAGACCACACTTGGGAGTATTGTGTTCAGTTCTAGTCACCTCATTACAGGAAGGATGTGGAAGCTTTAGAGACGGTGCAGAGGAGATTTACCAGAATGCTGCCTGGATTGGAGAGCATGTCTTATGACGACAGGTGACCAAGCTAGGGCTTTTCTCTTTGGAGAGAAGGAGGATGAGAGGTGATTTGATAGAGGTGCACAAGATGAGAAGAGGCATAGATCGAGTGGACGGTCAGAGACTTTTTCCCAGGGTGACAATGGCTAACATGAGGGGGCATAATTTTAAGGTGATTGGAGGAAGGTATAAGGGGGATGTCAGAGGTAAGTTCTTTACACAGAGAGTGGTGGGTGTGTGGAACGCACTGCTGGTAGAGGTGGTGGAGGCAGATACATTAGGGACATTTAAGAGATTCCTAGATAGCCACATGAATGATAGAGAAATGGAGGGCTATGTGGGAGGGAAGGGTTAGATAGATCTTAGAGCAGGATAAAATGTCGGCACAAGATCGTGGGCTGAAGGGCCTGTACTGCGCTGTAATGTTCTATGTTCTATGTTCTAGAAGATTTGCAAGTATGTTGCCAGCACTAGAGGGCCTGAGTTATAAGGAGAGGTTGGCCAAGCTAGTTCTTTATTCCTTGGAGTATAGGAGAATGAGGGGCATAGATAAGGTGGACAGTAGCAGTCCTTTCCCCAGGGTAGGGGAGCCCACAACTAGGGGTCGTAGGCCTAAGGTGAGAGGGGAAAGATTTAAAAGGGACACGAGGGGCCTCTGTTTTCACTCAGAGGGTGGTGAGTATATGGAACGAGCTACCAGACGAAGTGGGTGAGGCAGGTACAACAGTATCATTTAAGAAGCACTTGGATAGGTACATGGAGGGGCAGGGCTTGGAGGGATATGGGCCGAACGCAGGAAATTGGGACTAGCTGGGTGGGTCGGCATGGACCCGTTGAGCTGAAGGGCCTGCATCCGTGCTGCATTGCTCTACGATGATGACTCTGGGTGGAGAACCAATGGACAAAGAACGAAGGGGCTTGCCGAAAGTGACATGAGAGCAAGCTTTTTGACACAAGTGGTTGGGGTCTCGAACACACTGCCAGGAGTAGCTGTAGAAGTAGATTCAATTGTGTTCAACAGGAACGACTTGCAGAGCCACATGGAAAGGTCGGGGGCGGGCGGGGGGGTGGGGGGGGTGGAAGCGGGACTGGCTGGATTCCTCTCGCATAGAGCCAGTGCACACTTGATGGGCCGAAAGGCCTCAACCTCAGTCCGAACCATTCTGCGATTCTACTAACATAGCTGAGTCACCAGCAGGTGCAATTATTCTGTCAGTGGGGGCTGAGGTGCTTTATTCTGATGACAAGAAAAGAGCAGGAGTTGAACTCTGTCGGCGGTGGCGGTCTGCTGCAAAGTTCGGTGGGCACGGTTACAAAGAAAGCAAATCATCTTCGATCGAATGGATAATGGTGGTGAGGTGGAGGGGAAACCAAAATCACTCTGAACTGGAAATGTAACAAAAATGTTTGGGGACCTCTGCTCCAAATAAAGGAACCGTTTTCATTCAAAGGTTGGAAAAGAAAGATAAGATTTTCTTTATTAGTCACATGTACCTCGAAACACACAGTGAAATGCATCTTTTGCATCGAGTGTTCCGGGGGCAGCCCGCAAGTGTCGCCGCGCTTCCACCGCCAACATAGCACGCCCACGACTTCCTAGCCCGTACGCCTTTGGAATGTGGGAGGAAACCGGAGCACCCGGGGGAAACCCACGCAGACACGCGGGGAGGACGTACAGACTCCTTACAGACAGCGGCCGGAATTGAACCCGGCTCGCTGGCGCTGTAATAGCATTACGCTAACCGCTACATTACCGTGCCTGATATTCAAGTTCTCAGAGTGTGGTTTGTTTTGCAAAGCATCATTGTGTTGCTTCAACACAGCCCCTGTTGTGTTCTGGGCCACCTATGATGCAGAGTGAAAGATATGGAGTCAGGTGCAGATTCTGATAGCGTAAGGCACTGCAGTATGGCCCTGTGACGTCAGCTATTCAACGCTCCTTACTGTAAATTCTGATTTAGAATCATTGAGTCATAAAGTACAGAAACAGGCCCTTCGGTCCACCCTGTCCATGCTGACTATAAAGGACCGTCTATACTCGGTCTGTAGCCTTCTATGTGTTGGTAGTTAAAGTGCTCCTTTAGATACTTAAATGCTGTGAGAGTTTCTGCCTCCACCACCCCCTCAGGCAAGTGTGTTCTGGACATCAGCCACCCGCTGGTTCCCCTTTAAACCTCTTACTCCTCACCTTAAGCCTCTGGTGTTCGACACTACTGCCACGGGGAGAAGTTTGGTACCACCTACCCAATCTATGAGAGGTTAGCATAACGTTTTACAGCGCCAGTGACCTGGGTTCAATTCTGGCTGCTTTCTGTAAGGAGTTTGTACGTTCTCCCCGTGACTGCGTGGGTTCCCTCCGGGTGCTCCGGTTTCCTCCCACATTCCAAAGACGTACGGGTTGGGAAGTTGCGGGCGTGCTATGTTGGCGCCGGAAGCGTGGCGACACTTGCGGGCTGCCCCCAGAACACTCTACGCAAAAGATGCACCTCACTGTGTGTTTCGATATACGTGAGGCTAATAAAGATATCTTATCTTATAATTTTACATTCCTCTATCAGGTCTCCCCTCAGCCTTCTCCGCTCCAAGGAAAACAGACCCAGACTCTCCTTATAACTGGAACACTCCATCCCAGGCAACATCCTGGTGAATCTCCTCTGGAGCACCTTCACGTCCTCCTTGTATTGTGGTGACCAGAGCATAACTTTACTTGTTATGAAGGCAATTCCTCCCCATCACCCAGCAAAATAATCCCATCAGTTCCCTTCCTTCTCCTCATTTCCCTGCAACACATCCTCTCTCACTTGCCCATAATCTCCCCTCTGATTCTTTTGCTATCCTCTTACATTAAGGGGTAATTTACAGCAGCCAATTAACATGGAACAGCAGAGGACAGGCCCTTCGGCCCACGATGTGGTACTGAACCAATTAGGCTCACGATGCCTAATCACTCTAATCCCCTCCGCCTACATGTCTTTGGGGTGTGGCAGGAAACCGGGGCACTCGGCGGAAACCCACGCTGTCACAGGGAGAGCGTGCAAACTCCGCACGGGCAGTGCCCGAGGTCGGGATCGAACCCGGGTCTCTGGCCTTGAGAGGTTACGGATCTACCAGCTGCGCCACCGTGCTGCCCAGCTGGTGTACCTTTGACAGTTTTTAATAGCCTGTGAGCAGGACAGAATGTTGTATGAAGAAGGATTGAGTTCCTCTTAAGGACACACCACAGTAATTGAATAATCGGGAGGATTAAATTGATACAATTTTTTTATGTTTGTGGAAAGAGCGTTAGTGGTTATCATTCACATGCCTTCACCTCCGGCATAATCTCAAGCCAGCTGTGATTGAGCCTGTGGCTGGAGTGATCTGTGGTTTAATCCAGGCTCCTTCTGTATGACGGAGACTCTATCATCTCACAGGACGGTTGCCATAGCAACAGTTTTGGTTACTGTCAGAAGTATTGATTTCAGACTCCGAGTTTTTCTGTGAAGCTACTGAATCCTGCAACGCGTATGTTAGGTCTCTGGCAAACTTGGTTAAATGGCTTCGATTAACTGCAATGTAAGTTTCAGTTTAAAGGGAACCAGCCAGTGTGTGTACACAGTAACACTGGCAGTGTGGGTGTCAGGCAGTACGTGCACGCAGTAACACTGGCAGTGTGGGTGTCAGCCAGTGCGTGGGTGCAGTAACACTGGCAGTGTGGGTGTCAGGCAGTGCGTGCATGCAGTAACATTGGCAGTGTGGGTGTCAGCCAGTGTGTGCACGCAGTAACACTGGCAGTGTGGGTGTCAGCAAGTGCATGCACGCAGTAACACTGGCAGTGTGGGTGTCAGCCAGTGTGTGGGTGCAGTAACACTGGCAGTGTGGGTGTCAGGCAGTGTGTGGGTGCAGTTAACACTGGCAGTGTGGGTGTCAGGCAGTGCGTGGATGCAGTAACACTGGCAGTGTGGGTGTCAGCCAGTGCGTGCATGCAGTATACACCTTGGCGGTGTGGGTGGTCAGCCAGTGCGTGCATGCAGTAACACTGGCGGTGTGGGTGTCAGCCAGTGCGTGCATGCAGTAACACTGGCAGTGTGGGTGTCAGCCAGTGCGTGCACGCAGTAACACTGGCAGTGTGGGTGTCAGCCAGTGCGTGCACGCAGTAACACTGGCAGTGTGGGTGTCAGCCAGTGTGTGCACACAGTAACACTGGCAGTGTGGGTGTCAGCCAGTGCGTGCACGCAGTAACACTGGCGGTGTGGGTGTCAGCCAGTGCATGCGTGTGAGCATACCTGTGCATGCGCATGTGCGTCCGTGTGTGTGTGGGTATGCGCATGTCTGTGCACGTGTCCGCGCTGCGCGCGTGTGTGTCCATGTATGTGCCGTGCGCATGCGTGTATGTGCATGCATGTGTGTGCACGTGTGTGCGTGCACATGCGGGTGTGTGCGCATGCACGCAGCGGTCTGTAGGATCTGACGGTATGCATGAGCATGGTGCCTGACGTTTGCAACAATCAGCCCTCAGTGCCTGCTGATCAAAGGCTGACTCAATCACAGCCTTGTCTGTGCGCCTGAGAGGAAATATATCTTCTCAAAAATCAATCTCACTCAATGGCTTCAGGCTGAAATAACCTGATGAAGTGGCATTAGTTATTTAGTGTGGCCAGGGCTGAAGCAGGTGCAGAGTCAGCAGTAGTCACGTCATGTATTTGACAAGACTAGGGCAGCCTCATATCCAGTGGATAGTTGCAAACTGCGCCTGTCCCTCTGCTACCAAGACTGGTCCATTTGATCATGGGACAAGCCCAACCACAGCAAACCTGGATGGTCGATCCTGCTTCTGTTCAAGTGGTAGGACAAAGTCTGATGTCCAGGGTGAATTGTTGCCTCCCAGTAGCCACAGGGGCTTCTCAGTGGAACACACTGACCCATCACAGCTTGTGCCCCAATTCAGGGAAAGTTAAACCGATGATATCTCCCACATCAGGGGCAACAGCTGAGGACGCTGAGCAAAAGCCCTCCTTGGAAAAAGGCCCACAAGGCAGTGGCATGTTGTGTGATTGTCCGCCCATGGAATGGCATCCAAAGAGAGAAATACAACATCAATCCAAGACTCCAGTTCAAACGTCAATGACTGATTGCACGTCAGTAAATGGTAACTCACACCATTAAGTGAATTACACTTCATGGAGTTAAATAGCTCCGACTTTCCCCATGTTTCATCTTCACTGTCTCTGTTGCAGACTCTGTGGTGCCCATCCGACATGCATGTGCAAGACATGGTGCCAGAACTGGAGGGTTTGAGTTATAAGGAGAGACTGGATAGCCTGGGACTGCTTTCCCTGGAGCGAAGGAGGCTGAGGGGTGTCCTCACAGAGGTTTATAAAGTCATGAGGGGCACAGATAAGGCCAGAACCTCTGCCCAGGTCCACAAGAAACTGCAGAGAGTTGTGGACACAGCCCAGCGCATCACGGACATCAGCCTCCCCTCCATGGACTCTGTGTCTATACCTCTCGCTGTCTCGTGTGAAGCAGCCAGCATAATCAAAGACCCCCACCCACCCGGGACAGTCTCTCCTTCTCTCCTCTCCCATCAGGCAGAAGATACAGGAGCCTGAGGGCACATACCACCAGGCTCAAGGACAGCTTCTACCCACTGTGATAAGACTATTGAACGGTTCCCTTATACGATGAGATGGACTCTGACCTCACGATCTACCTTTTGTGACCTTGCACCCTATTGCACTGCACTTTCTCTGTAGCTGTTATTGTTTTATACCTGTAATACCTCAATGCACTCTGTACAAACTCAATGTAACTGCACTTGTGTAATGAATTGACCTGTACGATCGGTATGCAAGACAAATTTTTCACTGTACCTCGGTACAAGTGACAATAATGAACCAATACCAGTACCAATACCAAAACTGCAGGGCATAGGTTTAAGATGAGAGGGGTAATATTTTTAAGGGGATCTGAGGAGCAGGTTTTCCACAACAGAGGGTGGGGGCGGTACATGGAACAAGCTGACAGAGGAAGTCGGAGAGATGGGCACAATTAGAACATTTAAAAGACATTTGGACAAGTAGATAGATAGGAAAGGTTTGAGAGGGATATGGGCCAAATGCAGGCAAGTGAGTCTAGCTCAGGACGGAACCACACAAGATGCTGGGGGAACTCAGCGGGTCAGGCAGTATCTGTGGAGGGAAATGGACAGTCGACGTTTCGGGTGGAGACCCTTCACCTGGACAAGAGCCTTCATCCACATGAAGGGTCTCGACCTGAAATGCCGTCTGTCCATTTCCTGCCACAGATGCTGCCTGACCTGCTGAGTTCCTCCAGCGTTATGTGCGCTGCTCCAGATTCCAACAGTCTCTTGTGGCCTCAGGAAGACACCTCGTACAGCATGGACGAGTTGGGCCAAAGGGCCTCTTTCTGTGCTGTATAATTTGATAACTCTACACGACAATTCTGCAGCACCTCACTGGGAACACCAGTGTTAGAGCCAGGGGTTGAACATTGGCAGGCTATTATACCAGGGCTAGCCTATCCCCCACATTCTGGACTCCCTGCAGTAGTCAACAGGCACTGATTGTCAAGAGGAGACCCCTGTAGTTTATCACTCTTCTAATACAGGGACCCTAAGACCTATTGTAGTGCCCTCGGCTGCCGTCCAGTTGAAATGAGACCCTCCTCGTCTGTGTCAGTGGGGAGGTGAATTTACCCATTGATCCTCCGGAAATTTGGAAGGTGTAAAACACCACAGGAGGAAAATATTCGGTGTCTGTAACGACTCTGCTCCCTCCCAGAATCTGACCAAGTCTGCATTGGCACACAAGGCACGGAAATGCTGATGTCTACTTGTTTGCAGCTACTAAGGCAATCATTACTTACTATGATAAAGCACAGAGTCACCACCACCGATAATAATTGCATCACTAATAACCTCGCAACAAACACAAATTAAAAATTAATGGGAAGGGGCCGAATCCTGCTGACTGGATGTATCGAGGTTATGCTACAGCGAGGAGGAGGACTGGACTCAGTCACAGCAAGAGCACATTGGATTTGCATTCCTTTATGAGCTGGATCTGGAGCTTCCTGACAAGACTAATTGGTAATTGTGCTGTGCATTCCATTACAAAGCTGTGCCAAGCAGTGAGGTCCCTGTTTGATCTCTGCGTTAGTTGATCTGCTCTCCTGAGCTGGGTCTAAAGTAAAACACAAATAGCCAGCATTCCTTCAATATTCCCTGACTCTATCTAGAATGCGTGCAAATGTTTAGTCAGACTTTACCAGGGTTTTAAATGGAGGACACTTTGGCCTCAGAATCTCTACTTAGTTGGTGCAATCGGCAATTATCAGCATTACAGATAAGGGCAAATTAAGAGACAATAGATCGAGTGGACAGTCAGAGACTTTTTCTCAGTGCGACAGCACGAGGGGAGATCATTTTAAGGTGATTAGAGGAAGGATGTCAGGGGCAGGTTTTTTACAGAGAGTGGTGGGTTGCGTGGAACGCACTGCCTGCAGAGGTTGTGGGGGCAGATACATTAGGGACATTTAAGAGACTCTTAGATAGACACATGAATGATAGAAAATGAAGGGTTAGATTAGATCTTAGATCAGGACAAAATGTCAGCACAACTTTGTGGGCCGAAGGGCCTGTACTGTGCTGTAGTGTTCTATGTTCTACAATTCCAGTGCAAATCAGTTTTAAAAAAACACTGCGCAGAAGATTAGTCTCGCTCAAACAAAATCGCCCTGATCTAGTTCGTCACCAGTGGAACTGCCCCCCGATCAGGAAAGAAGTATACAGAGTTATGAGGGGCATAGACAAGGTGGAGAGTGAGAAGTGTTTCCCCACCATGGAGGCGTCTAAAAGCAGAGGGCGTAGAGGACTAAAAAGGTTTCGGGGGGCTCTGAGGGAATTCTTCTTTCACTCAGAGGATAATTGAATCTGCAACACCCCGGCTGAGAAGGAAGAGCCTGTCACAACTTTTATGAAGTATTTAGATAAACACTTGAATATTCATTGCCTGGAAGACCACAGACCAGCTGCTGGGAAATGGGATTAGTAAGGATGGATACTTGACAGTCAGCATGGACATGGTGGGCCAAAGGGCCTGTTTCTGTGCTGTGTGACTCTGTGGCTCCAACGATATTGGTATGGGTATTGGTTTATTATTGTCACTTGTACCGAGGTACAGTGAAAAACTTGTCTTGCATACCGATCGTACAGGTCAATTCATTACACAGTGCATTTACATTAGGTTAGTACAGAGTGCATTGATGTAGTACAGGTAAAAACAGTAACAGTACAGAGTAAAGTGTCACATCTACAGAGAAAGTGCAGTGCAATAAGGTGCAAGGTCACTGTATGTTTTGAGTGTTATCAGGGCCTGTTTCTGTGCTGTATAATTCCACGACTACTTTGCTTGTGAAAAGCACGATATAAATGCAAGTCTTTTTCTCTCCTGTATAAGGGTGGACAACTTTAGGTTTAAAGTCTGTTCTCTGCTGAATTGGCTGATCATGCTTGTGGAAGTCCCTCACCTAGAAAAGAGGAAAAAGAAAGTGGTCCATAGCTTCCAATTCTCATTGCCATTGAGTGGTGGGGAGGTGCACTGTCTGTTGGTATTGGTATTGGTTTATTATTGTCACTTGTACCGAGGTACAGTGAAAAATTTGTCTTGCATACCGATCATATGGATCAATTCATCACACAGTGCAGTTACATTGAATTAGTACAGAGTGCATTGAGGTAGTACAGGTAAAAACAATAACAGTGCAGAGTAAAGTTCGTTGGTGTGTTGTCAAGGAGATCCAACAACTAATCAATCCTTAGCACAGTCCCAATTCAATAAATTCAAGTTCACCAGCAGGGATCATGGCTTCCCATGTCCTGTGGTTGATGGAGCCCCTTCTCATTCCTCCATTTCCTGGACTTCCCTCCCACACCACTCCCTCCCAGTGTTCTTACCCTGATAAAATATCATCTGCCGAAACGTTTACCCTTGTTTTTTCTCTCTCCATAGATGCTGCCTGACCTGTTTCTGCAGGATTTTAGTTTTTTGTCCCAAGATGCAAACTGGTCCTCTCAGGTCAAAGGGGAAATGGCAGATGCATTTTAAAAGCAGTTTCGCCCTCAAAGGTTTTCTGCTCCTCCACTGGCGCGGAAATAAAATGTTTGATTTCTAACACCGGAAAAAAAAAGCTGCAGATGCCGTAATTCTGAAATTAAAAACAAAGGAGAAAGCTGGAAATACTCAGCAGGTCAGGCAGCATCTGTGCAGAGAGTAAAATGGGAGTAATGTTTCACATGAATAAACTTTCATCGAGTCATGGAGTTATGCAGCATACAAACAGGCCCTTCAGCCCAACTGGTCCATGCCAACCAAGATGCCCGTCTTTGTCAGTCCCATTTGCCCGCATTTGGCCCATATCCCTCCCTTCCTATCCATGTACCTCTCCAAATGTTTTTTAAACATTGTATTGTACCTGCCTTCACCACTTCCTCTGGTAGCTTGTTCCATGTACCCACTGTCCTCTGTGTGAAAACCTTCCCCCTCAGGTCCCCTTTAAATCTTTCCCCTCTCATCTTAAAATTATGCCCTCTAGTTTTAGACACTCTTACCATGGGAAACAGAGGCTGGCTCTCTCTGCCTCTCACAGTTTTACATACCTCTATCGCGTCACCTCTCAGCCTCCTTCGCTCCAGGGAAAACAGACCCAGCCTGTCCAATCTCTCCTGATACCTGAACCCTTTCGATCCAGGCAGCGTCACTGTAAATCTTTCCTGCATCCCCTTCACCTTTTCGCCTCTTTCCCACGGTGTGGTGACCAGAACTGCACCATACTCCAACTGCGGCCTAACCAATGTTTTGTACAACTGTAACCTGACGACCCAACTCTGACACTCAATGCCTCGGCCAACGAAGGCAAGCATACCATACGCCTTCCTGCCACCCTGTCAGCCTGTGTTCCTATTTTCAGGGATCTATGTACTTTTATCCAAAGGTGTCTCTGTTGATCAGAACAGGAAAAAAAGACTTTTTGTAACCTAAGAATATTGGAAATTGAAGCAGGAGTAGGCCCTTCAGCCCATCGCGCCTGCTCCATCATTCAGTCAGATCCCAGCTGATCTTTTATCTCAGCACCACTTTTCTGCACTAACTCCACGTCCCTTGACTCCTCCCCAATACCCCAAAATCCATCCCTGCCTGGAATATTCTCAGCGGCTAAGCCTCCACAGCCTCCTGGGCAGAGAATTCCGAGGATTCGCTCTCCTCTGGATGAAGAAATTTCTCCTCATAATTGTCAAGGGTGGCTCATCCCTTAGTCTCAGACTGTGACTCCTGGTTCCACACACCCCCAGCTGGGGATAATGCCAATTCCCCATTTACCTTGTCAAACCTCTTAAGAATTTTGTGTTTCAGTGAGTGGCCTCTCATCTTCTGTAGGGTGGAGTGTGCAGGGCCAGTCTGTTTCGCCTTTGCTCATTTGTCCTGTGAAAGAGTAGCTGGCGGATAGGGCACATGGCTTTGCAAGCATTGCAATCCTCCCCAAGTCATAGGACATTATGTCAATGGTGCCCTTACCGAGAACGAGTGGAATTTAATTCCTTCAGTATCCAACTGGTGTGTGAGCAAAAGCATTGAGCCCAATTTCTATCCTGCTTGTAGTCACAATGACTTCATTCTGTGGAACTCTGAGTGTGTTAGACCCAGCACCACAAACCAAACCAAACCAGGACCATCTGATGGCTCTGGGCCCGTACTCTCTGAAGTTTAGAAGGATGAAGGGGGAATCATTGAAACCTACTGAATATTAAAAAGGCCTGGACAGAGTGGATGTGGAGAGGATGTTTCCAGTAGTGGGAGAGTCTAGGACCAGAGGGCACAGCCTCAGAATAAAAGGACATCCCTTAAGAACTAAGATGAGGAAGAACTTCTTTAGCCAGAGGGTGGTGAATCTGTGGAATTCACTGCCACAGGTCAAGTCACTGGGTGTATTTAAAGCGGAGGTTGATAGCTCCTTGATTAGTAAGGGCGTCAAAGGTTACGGGGAGAAGGCAGGAGAATGGGATTGAGAGGGAAAAATAAATCAGCCACGATCAAATGGCAGAGCAGACTCGATGGGCCGAATGGCCTAATTCTGCTCCTAGGTCTTATGGTCATATCATAGCTGCAGGGAGAAAAGCTGACTTGCATGTAATGCCAATGACACCACCACACAAAGCGTATCATTCAGTCAGTCTCGATCTGCACCCTATCACAGACATTCCCTGTGTTCTCTCCCCCTTCTCTACAACATTAAATAAGCTTGTTTGCTTTTCCCAGTCAAAGGGCTATCAAACTCCGGTTCCCTCTCCACAGATGCTGCCTAACCCGCTGAGTATTTCCAGCATTTCTGTTATATCTCAGGTTTCCAGCATCAGCAGTGTTTGATGTTTGAAAATTTTGATTGCTAGTTTATGCCAGTGGCAGACCTCAGATCTCAAATGGTGAAGGAGCTCATTGCTCCAAAACACAGTGTAAGAAAATAAACAGCCAGGGCTCCTGCTCCAGATTACTCTTGAACAGTCCAACATTTCCCTGAGAAAGCTGCCACTTCCAAACATAAGACCAATTGGCATCCAAGGATCGGGAATTTCTAAATTTTCCAAACAGCTGATCACCGCTGTCATGTAATCCAGAGGTGGGGCACACATGTCCTGTCATTTTCCAGCTGCTACACTGGAAAATCTACCCCGCAGCAGGACAGATCCGAGATGGATTCGGGGGTTCCTTATGTTCAATGGAGAGGAATGGCTGAGGGTGAGAAAGGTGATTTTCAAATAATTTACATTTTGATTTTTGAGCTAATTTAAATATCTTTAATTGATTTTGTGTTTTAATTTTTAAAAAAATACTTTAATAATGTAGAAGCAATTTGGTAATGTTTAATTTTTAATAATTTTTGCATGATTTTGGATGTTTGTGAATATCAGGCTCTGTCAAAGGTTTAGTGGATCGGGAAAGGATGAGCGCAAACAGTTCAGTGCTGGCAGATCTTGCTCAACGGTACACGGACAGGGAATAAGAACCTGTCTTGACTCTGCTTCTCAGCCGTTAAGTGAGGAATGGACACAAGGCCAGGTTGCAGAGTAAGAGCCCGTACCTTCAGCTGCCTGGGCACTGCCTTGAGACTGAACCTGTGAATGTCTTATTCCATATTTCTGAACCTCGTAGAAAGCGTCTCAGGCCACAGAGTCCGTGACCACTCCCCTCAATGCGGCCTCAGTATAGCAACACTGTGCCCACTTTGCAGTACAATGAACTTTTGTTCTAATTGTGTTCTTTCTTGTAAGATTGTGTATAATTTATGTTAATGCTTTTCTTGTGAACGTTGCATCTCCAATGCTACGTGCCTGTGATGCTGCTACAAGTAAGTTTTTCACTGCACACATGTACTTGTGCATGTGACAATAGACTCGACTTTGACTTTGACATTGATGACTCACAGAACAATCCTATCCCCTACAGTCTCCCCACATTCCCAGCTCCCTCCAGATTCTGCAACTCACCAACACACTCGGAGCAAATTACAGTGGCCAATTAACAAGCCAACCCGGGATGCGGGAAACTGGAACACTGAGGTGAGCTCCTGTCAGGGAGGGAGAAGGTGTAAATTCCGTATGGACAGCACCGGAGGTCAGGCTCGAACCTGGGTCACCGGAGCTGTGAGACAGCAGCTCTACTGGCTGCCCCATTGTGGTTGATGTCGCTTGATACTACAGTGAATTTTGTATATAACCCAAAGAATATGAGCTGTTATCACTGAGAATCAATGTTATACTTTGCAACATCCCTGTGCCATTTATTATAGATCAGATAAAATGTTTAAAGTTGGACATCAGAAGCCACCAATGACAACTCATGTTGCCACAAATTTGAGCGTGCTCAGAGATGTTTTGTATCAGCTCGTTTCACTCTGACTCTTCCCTTCCTTTGATTTTAATCTGTGAAGAATAACATGTCACAGGAGACAATTGCTTCCCCAGTTGGAGGCTGTTAATTACTGGCGCAATGTGATGGTTTCAGCACCTATCACTAATGCAAGCCTTTAATTAGGATGTGGGGTTCTGCTTGTTCCAGCGAGCTGGCACTGTGCCAGTGAAACAGTGTAAATTATCCATGAGGGCAGTTGGTACTGCTGCATGCAGATTTAACGGATGTTTCATTCAGGCAGATGGTTTACTGTTTATTAATTACTGCAATCAAAGAAAAATTTAGCTGTGGAGATTAATTTCTTCAACAACGGGAGACATTTTCCTCATTTATGACCATCCCTCCTTCTTAGCTGTCTTTTATACCATGTTACATCTTTGGCTAGACGTCCAGGAAACATTCTTTGCAAGCCAAAAATCCAAAGGAACAAGACTGGACCTGTTGGGGCTGGCTCCAAGATTTGGTTTGGGAAGGAGGGAGTCATTGCTTTTCCTTAGCAGCACACACAAAAGTGCTGGAGGAACTCAGCAGGTCAGGCAGCATCCACGGAGGGAAATAAACAGTCGACGTTTCGGGCTGAGACCCTTCATCAGGACTGGGAAGGAAGAGGGCAGAAGCCAGAATAAGAAGGTGGGGGGGGGGGGGGGGGGGGGGGGGGGGGGGGGGGGGGGGGGGGGGGGGGGGGGGGGGGGGGGGGGGGGGGGGGGGGGGGGGGGGGGGGGGGGGGGGGGGGGGGGGGGGGGGGGGGGGGGGGGGGGGGGGGGGGGGGGGGGGGGGGGGGGGGGGGGGGGGGGGGGGGGGGGGGGGGGGGGGGGGGGGGGGGGGGGGGGGGGGGGGGGGGGGGGGGGGGGGGGGGGGGGGGGGGGGGGGGGGGGGGGGGGGGGGGGGGGAGGAGCACAGGCAGGCAGGGGGACAGGTGAGTTCAGGTTAGAGGGGGAAGGTAGTGGGTAGGGAAGGGCTGGGAGATGTAAGAAGCTGAAGAGGCAAAGGGCTGAAGAAGGAGGAATCCGGTAGGAGAGAGCAGTGGACCATGGAATAAAGGGAGGCAGGTGGGGAATAGATAATTTCTCTGCTCCACCTTCAAAGAATTTGCGGAGAAGAAAATGAGTTCAATGAAACTCTCACAACATTCAGATGAGCATTTGAATTACTGAGCATCGAAGGCTACAAATCAAGTGTTGGTAACTGGGGATAGTATTGATGGGCATTTGATGGACAGGATGGGCCAAAGGGTCTGTTTCTGTGCTGGATGAACCTATGACCCTCCAATATTGCCAAGGAGTAGAAATAAACTGGATTGATAATCCAACTTGAAACAGGGAAAGTTGGAAACACTGAACATATCAGACAGCATCTGTGGAGAGAGAAGCAGGGTTAGTGAAATGTTAGCTCTGTTTCTCCTT